>NC_049201.1:74662348-74962348 GCF_013347855.1 Anguilla anguilla | reverse complement strand
TGAGTGAGTGACCACAGTTTGCCACGCATAGCCACGGCGGCACGCCGTGGGAAAAACAGTTTCTATGCCAAGTGTCCACCTGGGTATATGTTCACTGAAGTAATTCAGGGTAAGTACCTTGATCAAAGGTGCAACACCAGAGTCTTACTACAGAATCAAACTCGCAACCTCCATGGAATGTAATCCCACTTTCCTCACCATTATACTACATCACCACCAGTATTAATCTGTGCACGTTTGCATTGTCTGTGTGCTCGGCCGAATACCCAGTTGTTTGATTTAAATAATATGCGGCTATAGGAGTACATATGTTGCACTTAGAAATAAATGTAATAATAGTTACCAAATTGTGTTCCCCGCCCCGGTCTGCACACTGTACAACAGAAAGTATGTTCACACAACCCTGCTTAATAAGAAAAACGTGTTCATTCAACTCGAAGTTTGTGTGATGCCGAAGCGGCATCAAGTGTACACAATGAGAGTAAAATTGATTTTGTCAGAGTTGATTGAACACTGAATGTTTTTGCTGCGTGAAGACAAAATACTGTGCGGTGCATAGGTTGCTTGCAGAGAAGTTTCGAAGAATATGTTGGTTGAATACTAAGGCCTCAAAAGCTGCTAGAGATTTTTGTGTACCAGTAGGCAGTACTGAATGTTAAACAAATCTATTCAACGTTATACTATTATATTTTAACTAAGCTGAGCTGAATCATATTCACTTTTAATGAAAACCATTGGGGAGTCCTATAATTTGTTGGTGCTGCTCAAAAAGCCATGTCTGAGTTTTATTCTTTTTCATTATTCAAATGTCTCATAATTCAGCAGCATATGACATCGGTACAAAAACCCATGAGATTAAATCACATTGTGTTCAAATAAATTAAAATCCCGTAAAACAAACAACTACTTCAAAACAAATAGCTGTTGCTGTGAATTCATATTATTTTTGGAAATGCTAAACATTTTGCATGATACCCACACCATAGCTGAGATTCAGTCATTTGTCCTTAACATTGACAAACTAATTAAAATCACAAATTGTGATTTGTGATTGAACAATTTTTCTCTCTTCACATAGTTTGCTGAGTTTAGCAATCACTGAGACTAACTTGCCAAACTGAGTTTGTGGCGAAAAAGTGTAATACTTACACTTTTGTTTCCCTGTACGCCAAAGTTAAGGACAAATGTTGATTGAATCCATGTCATTGCATTTGTCTGTCCCAAAAAAGCAATGATACTGCTGCCGCTACAAGAGGTTATGCTCATAATATTTTAAGCACGATACAATTCAGGTTTAGTACCTAAGGGTGCAACAGCAGTGCACACTCTGGGAATCAGACCTACAACCTCAGAGTTAAAACCCCGCATCCCTAAGCCTTTTTCTACCCTGCACCTAGGAATAAGATACTGTTTTCACTGCGCTGTACTTTCATAGTTTTACTTTACGGCTTCTCGCTCCTTATGGCAGAGAGAAGAGAGACGTTCAAACAAAGTTTTGGGCACTTTGTTAAAACGGTGACAGTGTCGATTGTGACATATTTCACAGCACAAATGACAGGTTATCGTGTCTCAGAACTGTTATTCTCCTTCAGCCTATTTTTTAAGCAGGCTTGAAAGAGCTGAGACACCCACCCCTGCTACCTTTGGGATGATTCCTGGCAAAAATATGGCGGCAGCTTGTCCCATGGCACTCAAAATAGCAGGAATATATGAACGGGACTCGTTTTCAGCCTTCTCCCTCTTGAGGGAATCAATTTCATCCTTCATGAGCTGTGCCTTCTCTTCGAAGCCTTGCTTAATGAGCTCCTCCTGTTCCTGAAAAGACAAAAACAACGACAAGCAAAACCACGCTCAGAAAAACCTTAACTTGGAAAATCAGAGACACCAAGCATCACAATTGGAGTTCATGCTGTTTTCACCCTGCATTAATACATAGGAAACAAGCTGAATGAATCAGCTTGGGGTTTCTATTCATACTGCAGCAATCATACCTGACAGGAAGGATTTGATTAAGGTTTTTAAATTCATAATGGGGATTAACAAAGTGAACTATGAGAGATTCTTCAGGAGTTCTGTAAGTAGAATGAGGGGACGTAAATGGAAATTAGCAAAAGGTAAGTTCCACACAGACAGTAGGAAGCATTTTTTCATGCAGTCAATGTGTGGAATAGCTTACCCGGTGTTGTAGTAGAGGTGAAAATGGGTGGTTTTCAAGACCAGACTTGATAAGGTATTCAACGTTTCCGCTAGTAAGGTTTTGCCGTGGTGTGGCGCCACAGCAAAATCCTTGCCGCCACACCATAATAATTAAAAAAAAAATTAAAATAAAATTTATATATATGCTTGCTCCTTTCTGAGGCCGTCGGAACACTTGCAGCGCGCTAATGTCGCACGGTCTGTCAAAGCGTCACTTTTTTTTCTTCAGCCACCGAAAGACAAGGAAAAGGTAGGTAGCGACGCTTCAAATATTACAAAAATACCATAGTGTTAACCAGTGTTTTAATTGGACCAAAATAAGTGCCGGTACCTACTCCTCAGATTACATACTGTTTAAAATAAATTAATGTTGGTAATCAAAAGAAGAGTCGGTACTCATATACAAGTCCCGACAGCTCCTGCCCATCTGAAGCACTGGCGTTAACTGTCATTCGGTGATGACAACTGGCGGACCCTAACTCTGATCGGGAAAGTGGAATGCCTCATGCAGTTGTCTGATCGGACAAGTAAAAAATAAATATGTAACGTTATCTGAAAATAAACAGTGTTTGTTTGAGCCGAAGCGGAACCTGTTCCAGTTGAGCTACGTAGGCTACGTGCCTACCTTTTTTTTAAAATCTAGAGCTACTGTTATAAAGGTACAATACATCTGATTAAAATGGTGACCTGGAGAAGCCCGTCAAATGTCGCGGCCGCAAATTGTTGGCAAATCGTCAAAACAGCGCGAATTAAAAAAAATCTTTTTAGGGCATTTAAAATGTTTGAGTGATTCAACTACTTCCATTTCCACACTACAACATGGCGATTTTTCCCATGAAAACGAAAGGGAACGTGTTTATTTTTAAGGTTTTGTGAATGTAGTGAGCTAGCAAAACTGAGAGTTAGGCTACAGTTGCTACAGCTGACAAAGACGGCTGCGTTCTAATGACGATTATGATTATAACGAGAGGAGCAGTCTCACAAGCGGCTGCAGTGTCCAGAAATGAATACAGATAAAACTAGCTAATAAAACACACATTAATAAAGCATCTAAGTTAGTTAGGAAATTTTTGTATCATGCTTCTCAGTAGAATTAGAATGTAACAGAACAGAATCTTTAAAGCCATTTTTCTCACTTTTTCCTTTTTTTTTGCATGGCAATGCATGTAAACTCTGTCATTGAGTGTGAGAGAGACAGAGAGAGAGGGCTTTGAATGTGGACCCAGCTCAAATTATATTGTTAAATAAAAAGATAAAACATTCTAAGTACTATTTTGTCATGGTAATTGAGTTAATTTAGCAGGTGTCCCTTTTAAAGTGCAATATGTAACTTTTCTTGAGTATCAATTTTAGTTGTATAGTCCTCTATTCTTGAAGATAGAACTTCTAGATGGACAATGTGCTCTTTTAATTGTTCTCACCCCACCATAACTCAAAATACAGGCCTATTTTGCTTCAATATTTACAAACAATACAAGGGTTAACAAACCTTTTATGGTTTTAAAGTACATCTAAAACTACTTTTTAGCTCTTGCAAACTGTTATTCCTTGTATCAAGAGCCTGTCAGAGCTATGAGATAGATTTAGATATTTTAAAAAAACCTTTAAGAAGTCTCAAGAGGTTATGTTTTCATTGCCTTTGCTACACCCCCGCCCCCCCCCCCCCCCCCCCCCCTTCCGGACACCCACCACCACACCAAGAGATCAATTCCACAGGAAACACTGGTATTAGATACTATCTAGCCTGTAGGTACAATTTAGTTAGGAAAATGGTGAGCATTGTTGGGCTGAATGGCCTGTTCTCATCATTATATTGTATTATGGTATGTTATGACATGGCTAAAAAAAGCACTGTTCCAGGTATAATAAAATAGCGATGGAATGTGGTCACCTTTTTTGTATTGAAACCAGAGAAGAGCACTACCAAGCAAGGTGTATGCTGGTAATATGAAGAAGAAAAACGTTGACCGTGATTGGTGGATACTTTTTGCATCTGGGCTGCGTGACTACAGCCAATAGGAAGAGCCAGAAAGTATCCTCCAGTCACTAATGGTGCACAGTAAAATGTTCAGTGTTGAATCAACTCTAACACGTGGTCCCTATTGGATTTATGAACTAGAGTTGATAGAGTTGAGTTAAAATTTTACTGTGTTGTTCTATCTGTTGTCAACAAGGTACTCTATGATTAGTAGAGTTCCTCTCTGGTTTCTATGCAAAAGATGATGAGAGCCATTTCTTCTCTCGATTGCATTCCTCTCTACTGTTGCAGGAGATTCTACCTGGGTAAGTGCCCCAACCTTTTGCATATGCGTAATGCAGTGTTATTTCTTTTTGTGTATAAGCGGAAGACCAGTTATCAGTTCCCATGTCTGGGATGCCACAGCATGGCAACAAACTATCAACCAAACATACAACAAACTTAAAAAAATCTTGGTCAGTGAGCTAAGCACAATTTGGCACTCTGTCACAGGCTTGTGGGGATTATTTGTTTCTTCATTCCTCTACTTGTCTGATTTATTTTTCTCCCCACTCCCACCTGCAGAAAATGTAACCTCTAACTCAGGGGTAGCGAACCCTGTTCCTGGAGAGAAACTGGTCTGGCAGGGCTTTGTGTTCACCTTACAATCAGCAACCAAGTTTGATCCAAGAAACCAAGTTAAGTGATTTAACCGTGTATTTGACTGCAGACTGGGGGCCAATACAGTTACTTGAAATAAGGGTGGCTTTTGGAGACCTCCCCTCAGGTCTTATCTTTAACTGAAGTATTAATGTCGAAGGCAACAATATCACTCAGGGCATCTCTGACAAAGAAGCTGGCCACAGGTCTACGAGCTTGTTGAGTGCAAATGCCTGCAGAATCTACCTGCAGCTTGCTGTTCAGGACTATGTCTAACTCCTTTGCAGCATTCTTCTTGTCCTCCTCCAACTTTTCCTCCAGCTGCTTCATGTTCTCTTCGAAGGTTCGCTCCTGGTCGATCAGCTGCCTCTCCGTGATATTTCTCTGCTCCTCAGAAGCACGAGTCTCTTGATACATGACCTCCATTTTTGCCCAAAGTTCTGGAGGAAGATGCAAGGCTGTGTCAGCTCAACAGTGATTAATCATGAGTCAATTGAAGCAATATACACAAGATAAGGCCATAGATCAGGGGCCTGCAACCTTGTTTCTGGACAGCGACAGGGTTTGCTGTTTTTCTTTGTTACTGAGCACATAATTGATCAATTATGGCTGGTGATCACACAGAAAATCATCCGACCTTGTGTCTCTGCTCTGAAATGGTTATTCATTTAAAGGTAAAAACAAAAACCAGCAGCCCCTAGGCTTTCCAGGACCAGGGCTACATAGGCCTTCCATAATTGATAAATATGTAGAATAATATCTTTTTGGTAATCAATGTTCAACAATTTTACTGTAAAATTAAATATTATTTCATCATGAGATGAGTAATGTGCTTTGGGTGAATGGTTCTTGCCATATAAGTATTTTAATGCAAATTTTTCATTTTAATGCGATGCATTCAGTAATGGTTATGAGTGTCAGCACATAGATATAGAAAGATGAGTATCTGGTGGGTCTGTAGAATCATGCATTTCCATCCCCTCTTTAGATCCTCTGAGTATATCAACAGATACTACTATGGACTAACAAATTGGTAAACTCTGTACTGTTAACTTTTATAAGGAACGCATGTAGTTCTCTCTCCCTTCGATTGATACTGAAATGGTCCATCTTGATGCATCATCTGAGAAATACATTTTCAAAGACCTCAAAAAAACTTAAGACTGAAGGAATACAAGAGTCGGGCGTCTGGTTAGCCCATAGTAATATATGTTGTGTACTGCAAAAGGATATAGTGTCACAGGGAAGTATTTATACAACCCAACCCATTTCATGAATCCTTTGTGACGTCACCTTCTTCCTTCCGTTGTGCATCACTGAGAGATTGGTCCAAAGTCATGATGGCTTGCTCAACAGGTTCTTTCTTGGCCAGGTATTCCTTTAGACATTCCTCATTCTGTAACCCAGCACTCATGTGAGCAGCCCTCATAAGAACAGAGAGAACATTCACTTAAAAATATCCAGTCCAATCCAATTAAAGTGCAGGACTGCCTGGGTATTACAATACACACCTATGGTAGATCATAAATCAGATGTCCTCCAGTTTACCTTGTCCAGTGAACTGTACCTTTATTCGTTTATCCGGTGCTGATCTGTATTTTGAGATGCCGTTTTGTAACGCCTTGCGGTACTGCTGGTATCCTCCAACTGACATGTATTGCCCAGATGCAATATTTTTCTCCAGAGGTCCAAATATTTTCCCGATGATGGACTCGCAAGCCTTCCGCGATTCAACAACATTCTTCTCGCAGATTGACGCGTACTCTGTCTGCAGCAGTTTCTACAATAAAGAGGAGAAGGAGGCAGATGATGATGACACACAGGTTATGGCCCAGATACTGTCTACCCACAATGCACCTCAGCCCTGAGCCATGGTGTCCACTACACAATAAAATGAAAAGTACAGTTTGATTGATGGGGAATAGTAGGGACTGACTGCATGCCTTTACCATTAGCTCAAGTTGGTTTTTCTGATCCTCATCCTTGAAGCAGAGGTTCATGAAGATCTCGACAGCATTTTTCTCGACATTGCCGTGTATACCTGACAGCTCCTCCTGTGTTTCAGTTGGGAAGGCAACCCAACTGGCCATCTCTTCCTTGTAGGACTTCACAGCAGCAGCTATTGCATTAGAGTTCTCAATCTGGGCAAAAGCCACAACTGCATTTTCCAGGCAGGGAACCTGACCACTGCAGATAGCGTCCACAAACACCTTTGCAAGGTTCCCCAGCACTGCAATACACAGTGATGAGACTGTTTATTTTTTTTTACACACAGTGATGTATGATTCTTGGCATGAACCTTACGCTTGTTATTAAAGGCTTAGCACAGAAGACAGAGCGTGGCCTCTGATTTATCATCCTTTAACCTTCACCTGATAACAACAGCATTTCATTTCCATGATGGCTGAATGCAGAATTTATATGACATTCTAACAGGTAAAGGCTTTTCTGTAATTACACCACGGACGACGCAAAACAAATTTATAAGGACCAAAGGTCCACACATGTCAAACAATCATGGACTAGCACAGAATATTTTGAGAACCAAAAAAATAATTACCATAACCTCAGTTAATCTATTTTTATGATTTTAGGAAGTTATATGTTGCAACACCTCCCTGAAGAATAAGTGGATGATAACAGGTGGTTGGTCAATACTCACTTCTGCCAGTCATATAATAGCCCCCTTTCATGGTTTTGGTTTTGGTTTCGCTCATGATGTGATTATAGAAGCTCCTGGCTTGCTCCACGAATGAGGGTTCCAAGTCTTCGTCGCTCAGGTCATCCATGTGCTTCATCTTCTCTGCATTGGCGGGACGGTCGAACACAAAGCACTTCCGGGTGGGGAAGAAGCTCCGGAGGCTGCTCCGTGGCATGTTGTAGTCCGTGGTTTGCTTCGAATGCCCTTGTTTTAAAAGACAAATCGGTACGAAAAAAAAAAAACTTTCAGTTTCCTTTTGTAGCTTTTGGCTCATAGCATAGTTCATCAAGCAACTTTATTAGGCTACTTTCGAACAAAACTACAAATCTGTGTCTTGTCGAATAAAACTGAAATTTTCAGCCATTTAACTGCACTGTTACAAGACCTATATAAGCCAGATCAAATATGTATTTAAGATCCTTTCAACCCTTTAGATGCTGGAATATTGAAAATACTCCCATAGATCCCTGAGAATTTTCAATGAGGCACATCACTAATCTAAATGTACAAATCATATAAAATAATTTTGTTCTAAATATCGAAGAAAATATACAATATGACATTGTAAGAAATATGTAGGAAATTTACTGATGTCTATAGCCAGTTATAACATATTAAAAATAATTATATGGCCAAGGTCTGACACCACACGGAATATGCACATGTTTGTAGATTGTTGACGGACTGCTGATCACAACCGGTCAGGAACCACTCGTCATTGCCTCCAGCCTGCACACATCTGTCGCCACCTGCTGCTCCCCATCACCGCCACCCGGCCCTGTCCATCATCTGAGCCACATCATAAACCCTATAAAACTGACTGACATGTTGGTCACCAGTCGGCACCCTGAGCCGACCAGAGGAGGATGGGTTTCCTCCTTGAGCCTGGTTCCTTCTAAGGTTTCTTCCCATCTACCACAGGGAGTTTTTCCTCGCCACAGTTGCCTTAAGTAGGCAGTATACTTCGTATGAAGTAGAACTTTTTGAGCAAAACGAAGCAATCAGAACAACTGACAAACAAAAAGACTCGGTGTTGTGTGTTCGTACGGTGCTGGGTGCGACGGCCTAAAGGGAGAACTTTTCGAAAAGTTCTTTCTTGTTCTCCGACCTCCCCCTCTCAGCTATTGCTCCAAATATCACATAGTTGGTTACGTCACGGTTGAGAGTTCAGGGGGCTGAATTCACATGCTAATGTACGGAGAGTCAATGCCAATCTCTCTTCTGTAGAGATGGGAATTCTGTGAGTTCCCACATGTTTCATGAATGGTGCTACTCGTTTCAGCAAGTCATCAAAACGCCTAGTACACATTCGGAAATAAGAGAAAGTGGACTGCCTCGTCTAAACTCGCATTTGCCGAATGGACAGACAAAACTCTCCATTCTCCGTCCTACTCTGATTAGAGGGCGAACGTACCATCTTCTTCGCCTTTTTTCTACTTTTGCATAGCTATATAAACTAAAGCCACTTTAAACACTTTAAACTTTTTGTTTTGTGTTGTGATCTCGCGTAGCCCTTCTCTTTATACATCCATGGCGTAGCCGCGAGATGGAGGTCTGGTTGAGATTCCAGTCCCGGTTAATAGCTGCCTCGTAATTATTCGTAATTATTCACGCACCAGCAGCGTGGAGTGACTTTAAACGGTGCGGTGTTCTCACTTAGTATACCGACAACAGTGTTCGTGGACATGTTCGCTGCTGGTTCTCAATCCTGAAGTTCTTTCTTCTTACTGAGTATACTGCCAGCTTTAGGCTTGCTCCTGTGGGGGTTCAGGCCAGGGTTGTCTGTATTGTGACAACTGTTGTAAAATACCCTATACAAATAAAATTTGATTGATTGATTGATTGACTGATCATTGGTTGCTTGTACTTGTTAAATCGTTAAGACCAACAAGTGAATGTGTCTTTGTGCGGGCCTCCGCAAACTAGCATTAACTTGACCAAAGTGTCTGAAATGTGGAACACACTATCTGTCAAGTTAGTCTCTCACAGACCAATGGTATTAATGGAAGGATTTATCATACTGCTGACTGGTTCAGCATCAAAGGCAGGCTTACTGCTGACCACATCTGATTAGGACCCAGTCTCTACTGGTTGCTCAGCTGGTTGCTTGGCTGGTTGCTAGGCTGGCTGCTTGGCTGGTTACTTGGTGGTTGCTTGGCTGTTCTCCTCGTGGTCAGCTCTGTCTGTGCCGGACTATAATTATTTGAACCAAAGTTATAAAATGTCTCTTAATAATTCTGAAATGAGGTAACTAAATAGTGAAAACCTTAACAAATAGGACTCATCCGCAGTATTCTATCTGAAGTACCTTAGAGATATTGCAATTTCCTCCCAACAGAAGGACAACAGTCTTTAGATGAAAACTGGGAAAATGAATAGCCTAATATGCCGCATACATACGGTGTGTGTATATACATTCAAACCGCTATCTGACTACAAATTTTCAGTGCCTCACCAGATTTCAGCTTGAGAGCGTTTTCAAGGTATTGGTCAGCGGTTATCTGGTTCCCATCATGCACCAGCTCCAAGGTGAAGTCCCGAACTGTCCACACAAAGGAGGGGAAGAAGCGCATAAACTCAGTGGACTCGTCCTCGTCCCCGGCCTGCGATTTCACCTTGATGTGGTCCGTCAGTTCCGTCACATAGCTGGAGGGTCAGTAGTACAAGAAAAACCAACAACAGGGGCACCCATGCAAAGCTATGCATTCCAAATTAAGAAGGTTTTCAATGTTTATATTAAAAATAATAAACACAAACAAATATTATTTAAAAATAATATTTGTTAAATATATCATTTGGAACATTTTTTTGAAAGAATAATATGTATCACAGAAATGTAAAATCTGAACAAGAACTTCAAAAGTTCTGCATGAAAACCATTGTATGAATATGATAAATCATTTCTGGACAATGGCTCTGATTTCAAAGTAACATTGCCTACATATTAAATGTTCCTTTTGTAAGCCACTTTGGCTAAAATGATCTACCAAATGCCTAAAAAGTATAAACTCTATTATTATGAATGATGATGTCATTTTTTGTATTCATCATTTTTTTTTTGTTTTGTTATATAATCACACTAGTGGGGTGGCCACAGAAAGGGCAGCTAAATGGGAAGTGGCCCCAGTACAGGATACTGAAGCCGGTGCAGAGCGTCATTGTCGATGGTCCCGATGCTGTTGTACACCAGCGTGCT
The DNA here is from genome assembly GCF_013347855.1 of Anguilla anguilla. Classification (NCBI taxonomy): domain Eukaryota; kingdom Metazoa; phylum Chordata; class Actinopteri; order Anguilliformes; family Anguillidae; genus Anguilla; species Anguilla anguilla. The sequence continues at coordinate 74,951,638 of NC_049201.1, read as the reverse complement.
GCTCAGGAGGACCGCCAGAGAAAAGACCCAGTTGTCGTTCTTCGCATCTCCCTGGGTAGACAACAAAAACGGAAGATTTCCCAGCATCAGACCTCGTATTCTGTCAGCTGGTGGGAGGTGGGAGTCCCCATTACCTGATTACGTGAACGCCGCATTACACGCATTGGCGCTCTTACATGGACAATGTAGTCTGATGTAATGTCATGCCATCTTATCCAGAGTGACAATGTGAGCTATGAATACGAGTCACAAGGACCAAAGGTGGGGGATTAAGCATGTGTCTGTATCATGTTGAGCCAAAAAAAAAACTGACTTAACAAACAGTTACTATATACATATGTGTTTTGAAGAAACCGCAGAAAATAAATATGGATCTCCACGTGGAAGGACGGTGACAATGTATGGGCAGATGGACTGCGACACGGCAAATCGAACGTTTATTCAAAAAACGGGGCATACTTTTGTATTTGTCTATTCACGTTGGAGGCAGAAAACATTGAATCCCTTACCTTCTCCACATCCCCCAACCCTTCGGTGTCCAGCAACACCAGGGTGTGGTTCGCTTTTTTCGGGTGAGGGACGCACCACATCCATATGCCCTTCGTCTTTGACTGTATGGTGGATCCGAGGGCAAATCCTTAAGTGGTAGATAGGACAGGACCAAGTTCAGGGCTGAATCAGTTATTATTATTATTATTATTATTATTATTATTTCCTCTCTTCTTTGCCTGGATCTTTTATATCATTTTTATGACATTTTGAGGTACTTTCTTTCCATTACTTAAAATATGACTGCGCTCTTACATGTAAATGAATATGCATGTGCTTGTTACGTAGAAATTCCACGGGTGGGAAAATGTGTTATGGCGTTACTATTTCTAATGGGAAATGACAGTCTCACCCTTTCTCTTCCCAGCCAGCTTGTTCATCAAGTATGACTTCCCAGTGCGGTACAGACCCACTATTGCCACAACAACCACAGGCTGATCTATCTGTTTCAGGATCTCTACAGCCTCTGGCACGATGCGCAGGTTCCCGTCCTGCTCGTTTTCAACCAGACAGATTGGTTCACGCATTGAAACAGTGCCACTAGACATGATGCTCTGCACAAACACACATAGAAGGAGAAATACAGGGTAGTTACAAGGGGGACATTTGGAATAGGTATAGTTGACTTATGAGTATTTAACGAATACTGGGCAGTGAGCTGTGGCCAGACAAGTTTTTGCTTCCATTTTGCCACCACTACACAAAATACCCAAATTTAACTCAGAATAAAGTTGTAATAAACCCTGCTTCTGCAGTTCCACAGGTCTGATGGTATTTATTCATACCTTAAGTCAACATCCATTTCAAGGCAAAGGAAGTAGGTGAGTGTTTAACTGCATAATTTGCCTTCACGAAGGTTGGCCAACCAAAGTGATCGATTTTTACTGAAACATGTCTCCCTCCTATGGACATATGAGGTAAAACAGTTTTCTGTAATTGCGTGGTAGGCTGTCACATTGCCAATTTTTAATTATTAAGGAATTGTGCGCAATCCAGTTGTGAACTCAAATGCTTTTGGGCAATACTGATTATATGATTCTATTTGTATTGTCGTTGTTCCCTTGAAAAGCTGTGGATAAGAGCGTCTGCTAAATGCCGGTAAAGTGACAGTTATTATGCTACAAATACATTTCACGGTTCTGATGTATTCTATTAATAAGCTACGTTGTGCTATTCGGCAAACATCTTGAAATATGCTGGAAAATGTTGCTGAGGAATCAACCCTCAAGGTATTCTGGAAGGATTCAGTCTGTCTGGGTTTTAAAGTTAAATAAATAAATGGTTACTAAAAAATGTTTTAAGTGTATTTTGAGTTATTGTTGACGTTTTCCCATGCAGAAACGGTAATGTTTGTGTTTCCGTGCTACAATGATGTTTTCGTCAAATTTACATTGTACAAAGCTCGGAATTTCATTTCAGTCTGGTACATAAATCTGGTAGACCTACATAAATAAAGGATTGCGGAGAGTTCACGAATCGCATGCCATTTCAACTCAGCCTATATGTTGCTGGTAAGAAGAAGAAGAAAAAGAGGGACAGGAACAGGAACAAGAATAATAGAACAAAATTGCATCTCTTACTATTAGTTGACTTTTCACAGGCAGGCTCTGAGTGTACCTCTTCTGCGGATAACAAGCACTTAATGACCAGAGATTGAAAGGAGAAACCGCTTCAGGTTTGGTTTCATTTTCGATCGTTCGGTGTTAGTAGCCTAGACTACTTGTGGATTGCTTCTCAGAATAGTCAGTGGTGCACGGGTCTAACTTGTTTTGCTTGTATATTAGTGGTGAAAATACCAAGACGACTGAAAATACAAAGATTAACGGATTTAATGCGCAAAGAATAGGCGTACTGGATGGACCCTAAGCAGGGTTCGGGTTATGTGGGAGCTAATGGGAGCTGAGCTCCCATAAGGAGGGGTCTGAGCTCCCATGAAAGCAGTAAAATCATACATCTGTGGGGGTCGCTAATACATTACCAACAACCATTATTTTACCTAATTACTAACAATTCCATCAAAATTTAGTGCAATGGTGTTATTCACCTCTCACAGATCATGGTTTCATTAGGATAATTCACTTGTTTTTCATAAAAAAATACATGTTCCAACTCTTTTTTCTGTATATTGGAAAAACCTAGATATAAAATACACTAGTTTTATATAACATTTAATTTTACATTTATTTTACATTTTTAAACATTTTTTTTTCATGGGGTGATGTTGCTAAATAGAGATGACCCGTTCACTTAAAATCAAGCCAAATGAGTTATAAGGATTTTTATTGAAAGTAATCTTTATTTATGCAATGTTTATACTTTTTATAGCCAGAAATGAACAAAAATGAACAAGAGATGAGCAATATGAACGAGGCGTGTGTGTGTGTGTGTGTGCGTGTGTATCTGTGTATCTACACAGCACATGAGGGACAAGTCGTCACGGTATGCTTTGTGCAAATGAATTTTTCCACTTCCTTCTTCCCCCAGCAGCAACCTAGAAAGATGAGGGAAATGATTACTATGTCTTTTTGCATATCCTGATCCTCTGACACGCACACATGCACGCGCGCGCGCAGACACACATACTTACTTACCTCAGGCACAGGTGTACTAGGTGCAGCCCTCTCCTGGATCTCCCTCACTGTGGCTGCAGTGGCTGGGGTCCTTGTGCTGCCTCCGTTGTATATGCGGTACCACAAGTGCCTTCCCCAGCTTCTCGTGGAAGATGCGCCTCTTGTACAGCTTTGACACATTCCACTCAGGAAAAATCTCCGTCCAGATGATGAATGCATTGTAAGCCGATACATCAATTATGTTATAAAAGATGCCTAAAGGCCAGCGTGCAGTCATTCGCTTGTTGCTGTAGGACCCCGTTACTTTGTCCAAGTTGTTCCACCCCCCCTTCGGTGGCATTGTAATCTAGGATCATGCTCGGTTTCTGGTCCTCTCTGGTGCTGATTTCGGCATATTTATGGAGAGTGCTCATGAGACACTAGGGCTGTGGTGTCTGTGAAGACGAACTTGGACAATTGAAGGGCCCTATACTTGATCACCAACAGTTCGGCATATCTGCACTTTCTCGCACTTTACAGGTGAGGTAGGGATAATGGATAATAAGGAGAAAGAGTGTTTGTATGTATGTGTGTATTTGTGTGTGTTAGATTGGGGTGAAATGTGTGTGTGTGTGTGTGTGTATCAGCATGTATTACTTATTTTTATTATCTTTGTGAGAACCAAATGTCCCCACAAGGATAGAAGGATGAGGAAAATTACGCAAGGTGGGGACCTTTTGCTGGTCCCCACAAGTTCAAGAGGCTGTTTTAGGGTTAGGACTTAGGGTTAGGCATGTATTGGTTGGGGTTAGGGTTAGGGTTAGAGGTTACAGAATGAATGTAAGTTAATGGGAAGTCCTCACAAGTATAGCAATACAAACATGTATGTGTGTGTGTGTGTGCATGCGGGTGTGTGATTGGGGTGAAATATGGTGGGAGAGAGTAGGAAATACCTTATGTCTCACATCTGCAAAGAAAGAAATGGTCTAAATTTGACACTTCTGCGAAGTGCGACCCGAACAGTATCTCTGTGATATAAACATGCAGGGGGGGTTTGCAAATACATGAAATGAACCATTTTCATTTCAAATGTTGATTACACTAATTAAGGCCAAGAGAAGTTTCATACTGAAAAAATACTTTTAAGTATTTTCCCTAGATTTTCAAACTTTTTGTCGGCACAGTAGGGCCTACGTTTACTAACTGCTACATTAGCAGAACGGTGCCTGTTGGGCATGCCTGTAAACAGACTGAGCCAGACCAAATTAACTTCTCTCACCACCAAAATACCGCGAAGGTTACGTGCCAATTTACGTTTTATTACTATACATACTATGTTTATGATTGGATCAATTAGTAATTATGTTTGATGCAACTTTAGCTATATTTCCATTACTTTTCAAAAAATATTATTTTCCATTACTTTTCCAGGGCCTGGAAATTGCATTTTAAATTTCAATTACTTTTCCAGGTTTTTCATGACCGTACGAACCCTGTATATAGTCTAATGAGTCTGGCTGGGAGAGGCCAGAGACTGTGTTTACAGAGAAAGAAAAGTGATACTGAGTGATTTCACCAAACTCTCTCTCTACTGTTTCACTAGCAGTAAATACAGACACACTGGTACACACACAAACACTGGTACCCACACACACAATTACACTGGTACCCACACACACACTAACACTGGTACCCACACACACTTACACTGGTACACACACACACACACACTAACACTGATACCCACAGTGTTGGGGAGTACTGAACTACATGTAATTAAACTAGTAGTTTAACTACATTTAGCAGTAGCTTGCTGGTAGTTCAACTACATTCATATTTGCATAGTGATTCAAGTAATTAAATGACTTTTTCTGCCATTTTTTTGTGTAGTTAACTACTGAAACTACAAACAATTTTGGGCCAAGATTTTTATTTTACCATTGCTTCTCTACTGTAATTGAACCCCCTTTGACCAGCCCCACCCCATTTTTCTATCATCCTGACCGCTGTGAAGGCATGCCCAGGCAATGCATTCGTCAGGCAGCCACCACCACACACTTGACCTTTGTGTAGTGCATGTGCAAAAGGACGGGCGTTGCTCAGTGCTCACACAGCGACAGCGTCATGGGATAAACCTCCCAAATCGTAGCCTGAGGAAGAATCACCATGGCCATACTTAAGGAAATACATGACACTGACTAGCTCCACCGAGCGTTTTTTATAAACACGTTTTCTTTCTATTTTAGATCACTTAGATGCCAGCTAGCTAACTTGCTAGCACTGAACCCAATGACGGAGCATCCGAGAATTTTAAACGCATTTTGAAAGAAACAATAAACGTCGATCAGATAAATACTAAAGCAAATGTGTTTCTTGCTCGCTAGCTCATTATGTGCACCAAAACAGCAACCCAACCCTGGTTTTACATGTTTACGCTCTGATTAAAAGAATGAACACGTAATGAAAGATTGATTTCCCTGGTCCCTGTTGCGTCAAACTGCCTCAAAACTTTCTCCGTATCGATTTCAAAGTCTTTATGAATACTAATTAGAGCCAATCCGGTCAATCCTGTCTGTCATACTGTTCCTCGGGTATGTTATTAAATGTCTCAAGCAGCTGAAGGACCTTTCCGCCGAAGCAGTCGAGACAGGCATCGTCAGTAGCACTTTACTTATATTGTGAATGTTTGGGTACATTTAGACATTTCGACTTTATTTCAATTTACTTTCCGCTAATTCCGCTTAATTTTTTACAGTCTCTGAGCTGAAGTTGGCTTGCTGTTGTTTTGCCACCTAAGGTTAATATTGTAACAGCATACAATTTTATTTAAAGTTGATCTGGTGATATAGGGTGATAGAGGGTAATTCTATGGACCATTATAAATGTCATCCTGTTTTATATTAGAAGTTACTTGGCTAACTAATCCTGCTTGGTGCAATACCCCCACCTGGACTCTAGTTTCTGGAAGGTTGGTGTCTGCCCTACATACACAAAACCAGCTGACATTCCTTGCACTTTCCCATGAATAGTGAGGTATTTAATTTTTTTGGTTTATGTATGACCTGTGAACAAGTGGGAACAAGTGGGAACTTTTTGCAATAAACTCAATTGAGTGGCATTTTTTGCTGGCATGTGACTTTTTTGTATTATATTTTGTTATAATTTTGTATCACATGTACATTGTCAATTTTTTTTTTTTTTTTTTACAGTAGTTTGAACTACTTTTTCTAAGTAGCTTTAGTTAACCAAACAAGATTTCTCCATAGGGTAGCTTTGCTGTAGTTCAACTTCTTCCAGTGTGAAGTAATTGGTAGCTTGCAAAGCTATGCTTTCAAAGGAGCTACCCCAACACTGGGTACCCACACACACACTTACACTGGTACACACACACACACTTACACTGATACACACACGCACACACTTACACTGGTGCCCACACACACGCTTACACTGGTACACACACACTTACACTGGTACCCACACACATACTCTGGTAGACACACACAATTACACTGGTACCCACACACACACTTTCACTGGGTACCCACACACACACTTACACTGGTACACACACACACACTTTCACTGGTACACACACACACACTTTCACTGGTACACACACACACACTTACACTGGTACACACACATACACTTTCACTGGTACACAGACACATCCACAATGGTACACAGACACACTTTTACTGGTTATGTGTCTTATGTCTTTTTGTACTTTTTCCAAATTACTTTGTTTCAAAGTATGCATTTTCCCAGTAATATGCACGTGAATGGCCAGCAATCTGCTTCCAATATTTAATGAATCATTATTATTAAATGATCATGATAATAGTACCGAATGATCACATGATGATAATCATTCTCTCACAATTCTTTCTCTAAAGCCGCGTTTCCACCAAAATTACCCGGAACTTTCAGTCCCAGGAACTACTTTACCAGGAACTAAAAGGTTCCTTCAGCCAATGGTTGTCTGCGTTTCCACCGGGGTCTAAAGTACCGCGAAGATTAGGCAAATTAGCCCACTGACGTTGTCGTCGGTCCAGCTGTCATATGATTTCTTCTGTAACCCCATACTACCACCGAAGTAGCCTATATTATTTTCTAATAACCGGGACAGCCCGGAGGGGTTTATTCCACTTATATACAACGGGTTACCAACAATGACTATATATGGTTACTTTTGTATTTATTGATTTTCATATATCCTCTCAAACACATTCATTAACAGCAGAAAACATGCACACGTTGTAAACAATTTGCTGTTTTATTACTTTCTCGTCGTCAATTCCATATAGGCTAATCGCAAAATGACAAGAATAGAACGAAAACTCGGACTTGCGTGAAAATGTAAATTAGTAGTGGTACAGCCATCGTTTGCTTTCCTTCGAAGTTACTGCTAGCCGAGCAGCGAAGTGTGCCCTCCAGATGCGAACCATGCACCATAAATGAGTCCATAGTCTTCCTGGTCTTTTCGTGGAATTGAAAAATGGCAGTAAAATTGAGTAAAATTACGGCAGTCTGAAAAAGCTAAAGCGAAGATTACTAGAATTAACCTGTTATTTTACCCGGATAAAAAGTGCGGAAGGTGATTTCCAGTTTGCTTGTACTGTATCACCAATGTTAATTATGCAGAACTACCGCATACCTCACATAACTGTATCAAACGTTTTGAGTCAATTACAACGGGCTAACAAAGAAAATCCGGAAGAAAATATTCAGCAACCGAATTAATCCATTTGAATGTTTTGGTAGCCTACGTAATATGCTGTCCCAGCACGAATGCTTAGCATTTTATAAAACGAATACTAAAGCAAGAAAAGAACAGAAGAGCACACGTTATAATTCCAAGACGTTGACAGGTTATAACCAAAAGTAGGCTACTGCGCCGCATAACATACAAGTTTGATTTGAAGTTATTATGAAAATAAATTGGTTTGCCGCTGCATATTTTCAAACATGGCGGGTAATTGCGGAAAATAAATACAACACAAATGCTACGAGTACTCAACCAATCAGAAATGTTCAGCGCTGCAAGCTCCACCCAAAAGGTTCCTGTACTTTCGGAAAGTACTACCCCCCGAGCAGGAACGTTTTGGGGGGTAAAACAAAGCCCCCAGAACTAAATTTAGACCCTAGTTCCTGCGGTGGAAACGCACTGAGTTCCTCAAAAGGTTCCTAGTTTCGGGGTATAGTTCCTGCGGTGGAAACGCGGCTTAATACATCTTGCGATGCACCTGGACACATCATCAGTGGTGTCACCTGGTGTCATCGGGTGTTTTGGGTCTTTCAACAATCAGATTCCCTCACCCAGGCGACCCAGCCGGGATCGGTCAAGTCCCGGCTTGTGTGCAGGTAGCAGTACCAAACCCATGGATCACCTCTCCTGATCCACAGCCACCTTGAGGCAACTTTGGCCGCCCCGGTGACCAACTTTATGACCCTTGGCTCACTAGCCCCTGTGATGCCTAGCATATTATAGGCCCTGCAGAGGGACTGTCCAGCAAAGCCTCTGCATCTCACCCCGATGGGCTCGCACTTCGCACGCCACCCGTTGTTCCGGCACTGCTCCACCAGCTCCGCATACTTCTCCCTCTTCCTCTCGTTGGCCTCCTCAATGCGGTCTTTCCATGGAACGGTGAGCTCCAAGAGGACAACTTGCTTTGAGGCCTCAGAGAGCAGCACCATATCTGGCCTCGGCTCCTGGGAACTTGAGTTGCCTCCCCCAGGTCAACCATCAACTCCCAGCCTTGCTGTTGCAAGTAGGCCAGTGGAGGTGGTCCTGGCAGCAGGTGTTTGCTTCTCCCCAGCCCTAACAAAAGAAATGGTCTTCTTCAATGGGCGGAGGCGCTTAGACTGGCTGATCTTGCTGCAGATAGTGTCTGCAACGGTCTTCAGGTTATGGTCGTGGCGTCACCGGTAGCGCCCGTCACCCAGGGCTTTCGAACAGCAGCTGAGGATGTGCTCCAGGGTTCCTCTTTTGAGGCATCGCGGGCATGCTGGTGACTTCACCTTTCCTCAAGAACTTGATACGCTGGGGCTCAGCTTTGCAAAGCTCGGCCCATGAGACCTTGCGCTCGACCGACTGGCTCCCATCTTGTCCAGGCTCCCTGCTGCCACATTCCAACCATCCTGCTGGTTCGCTCCTCCTCGACTGATGCCCTTACTTCCTCCTGGATCAGTGCCCTCCTATCCTTTCCCTGTGCCTTGTCGTAGTGTGGTGGGAGAGTATATGGGCAGCAGTGTAGTGTAGTGGTTAGAGAAAGGGGCTAGTGACCCTGAGGTTGCTGGGTTGATTCCCTGGTAGGATGCTGCTGTTGAACCCTTGAGTAAGGAACCCAACCTGCATTGCTTCAGTATAGCCACGTTTCCACCAAAATTACCCGGAACTTTTAGTCCCAGGAACTACTTTTCAAGGAACTAAAAGGTTCCTTCAGCCCATGTTTGTCTGCTTTTCCACCGCGGTCTAAAGTACCGCGAAGATTAGGCAAATTAGCCCACTGACGTTGTCGTCGGTCCAGCTGTCATATGATTTCTTCTGTAACCCCATACTACCACCGAAGTAGCCTACATTATTTTCTAATAACCGGGACAGCCTGGAGGGGTTTATTCCACTTATATACAAGGGGTTACCAACAATGACTATAGGCTATATGGTTACTTTTGTATTTATTGATTTTTATCGATTTAATCACCTGGAATTGAAATATTCTTCTGCAGCCGTTTGGGCATATTTTACCGTTGTCAAGCAAAACTGTCGTTGGTAGTTGAACTTGGACCGTTGTTATGCAACAAATAGGATATAACAGGCCATAATCAGATTGTAACTGTTTTATATATCCTCTCAAACACATTCATTATGTTTTTATGCAAACATTCGCTTTCATGTCTTGACATCCGAAGCGACAGAATGCATTCACATTTCCAATATAACTGGCAACAACAGCAGAAAACATCCAGCCACCATTTGCTTTCCTTCAAAGTTACTGCTAGCCGAGCAGCGAAGTGTGCCCTCCAGATGCGAACCATGCACCATAAATTAGTCCATAGTCTTCCTGGTCTTTTCGTGGAGTTGAAGAATGGCAGTAAAATGGAGTAAAATTACGGCAGTCTGAAAAAGCTAAAGGGACGATTACTAGAATTAACCTGTTATTTTACCCTGACAAAAAGTGCGGAAGGTGATTTCCAGTTTGCTTTTACTGTATCACCAATATTAATTACGCAGAACTACCGCATACCTCACATAACTGTATCAAACATTTTGAGTCAATTACAATGGGCTAACAAAGAAAATCCGGAAGAAAATATTCAGCAACCAAATTAATCCGTTTGAATGTTTTGGTAGCCTACGTAATATGCTGTCCCAGCACGAATGCTTAGCATTTTATAAAACGAATACTAAAGCAAGAAAAGAACAGAAGAGCACACGTTATAATTCCAAGACGTTGGCAGGCTATAACCAAAACTAGGCTACTGCGCCGCATAACATACAAGTTTGATTTGAAGTTATTATGAAAATAAATCTGTTTGCGGCTGCATATTTTTAAACATGGCACTTGAAATAAAACACTGCAAGTAGTCGACCAATCAGAAATTTTCAGCGCTTGCGCCCCACCCCAAAGGTTCCGGTACTTTTGGAAAGTACTACCCCCCGAGCAGCAACTTTTTTGGGGGTAAAATAAAGCCCCCGGAACTAAATTTAGACCCTAGTTCCTGCGGTGGAGTTCGCACTGAGTTCGCACTGAGTTCCTCAAAAGGTTCCTAGTTCCGTGGTAAAGTTCCTGCGGTGGAAACGTGACTAATGTAAAGGTTTTGGGTTTGATTCCCTGCTGGGCTGCTGCTGCTATTGCACCTCTAGATGCAAAACACTGAACCTGATTTAGCTTCTCTACTAAACAGGAGGAATACCAGAAAACCCCCTCCGTACCTATAGGAGCAGATCCTATGATCTAGTACAATGAAAAAAAGAAAAGCAACGAGTGAAAAGAGAGTGAAAAGGAAATGTGTAAAATGTGTTTTGAGTATGCCTTAGGTTGCTTGGAAGAGATTGTTTGAGTAAACAAGCTGAGTATTGAAACTGTTATGGTAAGATTTTTTTTTAATGGGTATGGCTGTGTTCAGTTAAAGGCTTCAGTAAACTAATTACTCTCTGCTGTTCTACTTAAAAGAGGAGATGTGGCTTAAGCTTTTATGTGCTCTTATCAGAATCGTTTAGCCCAGAGCAGGGATTTATAAGGTGTGGGAGAAGGTTCACTCTCTTTTCAACTTAGCTAGTCAAGGAGTGTCAACTGAAAAAGCTTGCTCGAACAAGCTTTTTCAGTTCAGTCCACAAATTTTCTATGGGATTCAAGTCAGGGCTTTGTGATGGCCACTCCAATGTTTTCACTTTGTTGTCTTTGAGCCATTTTGTTACAACTTTGGATGTATGCTTAGGATTATTGCCTTGCTGGAAGACCCAGTTGCGACCAAGCATTAACTTTCTAACTGATTGTAGGTGGGTGTGGGTGTGGCTCAGCTGAGGGGAGAGGCAGGTGGGAGTGGCTCACGGGAACAGGGCCAGGAACGAGGCAATTAGCACAGGTGTTCTATGTGACTAATTACTCTCTCCCTATATATGCAGTAGCGGCTGGACCTGTCATAAGAGAAGACACATATGCCATGTGGAGAGCAGCTGCACAGTCAAAGAGCTGAACCGGGCATTTTTGTGTGTTGAACACGGTGGTTTGAGATGTGTACGCGTGTGTGCAAAATACCTGCAACTTATGTGTTTACTGTTGGTTTGTACTGATTAAAGAACCTGCGGTGGCTGAAGACTTGCCACATTGATGTCTTGAGGTGTTGCTTCAGTATTTCTAGATAATCCTCCTTCAAGATGCCATCTATTTTCTGAAGTGCGCAGGTCCTTTCCCAACAAAACACTACCACAACATGATGGTGCTACCCCCATGGTTCACAGCTGGAATGATGTTCTTCGGATTAAAAGCCTCACCCTTAGCGCTGATCATTATGGCCAAACAGTTAAAGTTTTGTTCCCTCTGACCAGAGAAAGGTGGTGATTACCTGCAAACCTAAAAGCAGGAAAAAATCATTTCCTTTTAATGTAAAGGATATAATTTCTATAAATCATATACTTATGAGAGCTGGACCAGCGTGTCTAATGTCTAATCAATAACGGGTTCATTCAGATTCAGGTTATCAGCAGTGTGTTTGGGGAGCATAACCGCTTTGCTTACTTTCTGGTAGACAACTCATTTAAAATTGCTACCAAACAACATAAGCTTAATGTCATAGCATTTGTTTTCTATGGTTCTGTATGTATAGTACAAAATTCAGATTGGGGCTGCTGGATGGCTCATTTGTTGAGCCTCACTGACTCGGACCAAATCCTGACCATGCCAGTGCCGACTATGGCCAGTGGCTCCATAGGGAGACCGCAATTGCCAATTTTATCGCCCAGGATACGGGAGGGTTCAGTCAGCTTGGGATCTGCATTCATTGCTATCTGGAAACCCCTGCTGGTCGATCGGGTGGCCTGTGGACTGCCTGCGGAAAGCTGCGTATGAAAGGTCTTTCCCACGACTTTCTACTTTATGTGTGAGCTCAGCTGTAGTCTGCGGTGTGAAAAGAAGCGGCTGGCGACACCGCGTGGTGTCAGAGGAGTGTCTACATCCTATTTTGTTGAGACATTATCCCTTCTAATAGACAGACCTTTTCCTTTACCATACATATTACATCATTTCATCAATGTGGTGATGTCATAATGATGTATTTGTAAATTTCACACATTTGTGTAATCTGACTGTCCAAATATTGCAATAACTCACACCAACCTATCTCTTTTTCTTGTACCATAACATCATTTGAGCTATGATAGATGTGCATTGGAAGCAATTAAAATGAAGACCAGAGATTCTGGCCACATTTCCTTTTCATTGATAATCGTCTGATAGTGAAAAAATAGCCTGAGCCCACAGATGATCATCAAAAAAAATTTTGAATACTGAATAAACCACTAAGTCAAAACTGCAGTTGATATAGATGTTTTACAAACCTCTTTCATATGGGTTATATATCTGAAGTGCTTGTAATAAGAAGCTGAGTGAATTAAGTACATAAAATGGGGATTTGTGGTTTACTCTCCTGGATGACATGCCCTGCAAAAGCACTGTCTAACCGTGTCTAATCCTAACCACGCCAGTGCAGTCAGTATTCGATCATAATTGGAAATAGAATGGACCACACAGATGGATCTGGTTTGATCATGCGCAGTTTGCCTGCAGCGATCTCTGATAGTTGTAAAAGCAATCGCTTAAAGTGGACTGAAGAATTTGCCCATTATTATGCATGGCAGAGATACGCACACTGGCTTTTTCAGCTGGAAAAAAACACTGCCATATCCTATTGGATCTAAGGTTACGTCGAATTGCTATTAAGGTTCATTTCTACTTTTTGTCTTACTTGGTCCAGCCAATCAAAAAGCAGTCCATAACTGTATTTATACAATTGGCAGAAGTACATTTCTATTTTACCAGACACTTATCTAGAGTCACTCTGGATAAGAGCGTCTGCTAAATGCCTGTAATGTAATGTAGAGCAATTTACAGTTTTTTCAAGTTACATTCCAAAAAAAACAAGCATGAAACCGTCCAGACCCACCGCACACCTGTACTAACTATATAGCTAGCTAGATATGGCATGTCCTCACATCTGTAACGTTATTTGTTGTCCTCCGTGTGTCCATACATCTGTATCGGTGGTTGTAGCTGTGTGTCTTTAGCTCCTACTCATGCGTGCCGTATATCATCCGTACGCGGTAAGTAGGTTAACTAAAGTAGGTGAAACGCTAACATTTTAGGGTTAGCTAAAGTAACGTTAGGCGATAAAGCTGTGCTTAAAAATCTTGTGCAGTACCACCTGCGCATGCGTCCTACTAAACAAAGCACCACCTGCACATGCGTTCTACAAAACGTCCCTCTCAGGTCGTTCATGACTGAGTGAGTGAGTGACCACAGTTTGCCACGCATAGCCACGGCGGCACGCCGTGGGAAAAACAGTTTCTATGCCAAGTGTCCACTTGGGTATATGTTCACTGAAGTAATTCAGGGTAAGTACCTTGATCAAAGGTGCAACACCAGAGTCTTACTACAGAATCAAACTCGCAACCTCCGTGAAATGTAATCCCACTTTCCTCACCATTATACTACATCACCACCAGTATTAATCTGTGCACGTTTGCATTGTCTGTGTGCTCGGCCGAATACCCAGTTGTTTGATTTAAATAATATGCGGCTATAGGAGTACATATGTTGCACTTAGAAATAAATGTAATAATAGTTACCAAATTGTGTTCCCCGCCCCGGTCTGCACACTGTACAACAGAAAGTATGTTCACACAACCCTGCTTAATAAAAAAAAACGTGTTCATTCAACTCGAAGTTTGTGTGATGCCGACGCGGCATCAAGTGTACCCTGTGAGAGTAAAATTGATTTTGTCAGAGTTGATTGAACACTGAATGTTTTTGCTGCGTGAAGACAAAATACTGTGCGGTGTATAGGTTGCTTGCAGAGAGGTTTCGAAGAATATGTTGGTTGAATACTAAGGCCTCAAAAGCTGCTAGAGATTTTTGTGTACCAGTAGGCAGTACTGAATGTTAAACAAATGTATTTAACGTTATACTATTATATTTTAACTAAGCTGAGCTGAATCATATTCACTTTTAATGAAAACCATTGGGGAGTCCTAGAATTTGTTGGTGCTGCTCAAAAAGCCATGTCTGAGTTTTATTCTTTTTCATTATTCAAATGTCTCATAATTCATCAGCATATGACATCGGTACAGAAACCCATGAGATTAAATCACATTGTGTTCAAATAAATTAAAATCCCGTAAAACAAACAACTACTTCAAAACAAATAGCTGTTGCTGTGAATTCATATTATTTTTGGAAATGCTAAACATTTTGCATGATACCCACACCATAGCTGAGATTCAGTCATTTGTCCTTAACATTGACAAACTAATTAAAATCACAAATTGTGATTTGTGATTGAACAATTTTTCTCTCTTCACATAGTTTGCTGAGTTTAGCAATCACTGAGACTAACTTGCCAAACTGAGTTTGTGGTGAAAAAGTGTAATACTTACACTTTTGTTTCCCTGTACGCCAAAGTTAAGGACAAATGTTGATTGAATCCAGGTCATTGCATTTGTCTGTCCCAAAAAAGCAATGATACTGCTGCTGCTACAAGAGGTTACGCTCATAATATTTTAAGCACGATACAATTCAGGTTAAGTACCTAAGGGTGCAACAGCAGTGCACACTCTGGGAATCAGACCTACAACCTCAGAGTTAAAACCCCGCATCCCTAAGCCTTTTTCTACCCTGCACCTAGGAATAAGATACTGTTTTCACAGCGCTGGACTTTCATAGTTTTACTTTACGGCTTCTCGCTCCTTATGGCAGAGAGAAGAGAGACCTTCAAACAAAGTTTTGGGCACTTTGTTAAAACGGTGACAGTGTCGATTGTGACATGTTTCACAGCACAAATGACAGGTTATCGTGTCTCAGAACTGTTATTCTCCTTCAGCCTATTTTTTAAGCAGGCTTGAAAGAGCTGAGACACCCACCCCTGCTACCTTTGGGATGATTCCTGGCAAAAATATGGCGGCAGCTTGTCCCATGGCACTCAAAATAGCAGGAATATATGAACGGGACTCGTTTTCAGCCTTCTCCCTCTTGAGGGAATCAATTTCATCCTTCATGAGCTGTGCCTTCTCTTCGAAGCCTTGCTTAATGAGCTCCTCCTGTTCCTGAAAAGACAAAAACAACGACAAGCAAAACCACGCTCAGAAAAACCTTAACTTGGAAAATCAGAGACACCAAGCATCACAATTCGAGTTCATGCTGTTTTCACCCTGCATTAATACATAGGAAACAAGCTGAATGAATCAGCTTGGGGTTTCTATTCATACTGCAGCAATCATACCTGACAGGAAGGATTTGATTAAGGTTTTTAAATTCATAATGGGGATTAACAAAGTGAACTATGCGAGATTCTTCAGGAGTTCTGTAAGTAGAATGAGGGGACGTAAATGGAAATTAGCAAAAGGTAAGTTCCACACAGACAGTAGGAAGCATTTTTTCATGCAGTCAATGCGTGGAATAGCTTGCCCGGTGTTGTAGTAGAGGTGAAAATGGGTGGTTTTCAAGACCAGACTTGATAAGGTATTCAACGTTTCCGCTAGTAAGGTTTTGCCGTGGTGTGGCGCCACAGCAAAATCCTTGCCGCCACACCATAATAATTAAAAATAATAATAAAATAAAATGTATATATATGCTTGCTCCTTTCTGAGGCCGTCGGAAGACTTGCAGCGCGCTAATGTCGCACGGTCTGTCAAAGCGTCACTTTTTTTTCTTCAGCCACCGAAAGACAAGGAAAAGGTAGGTAGCGACGCTTCAAATATTACAAAAATACCATAGTGTTAACCAGTGTTTTAATTAGACCAAAATAAGTGCCGGTACCTACTCCTCAAATTACATACTGTTTAAAATAAATTAATGTTGGTAATCAAAAGAACAGTCGGTACTCATATACAAGTCCCGACAGCTCCTGCCCATCTGAAGCACTGGCGTTAACTGTCATTCGGTGATGACAACTGGCGGATCCTAACTCTGATCGGGAAAGTGGAATGCCTCATGCAGTTGTCTGATCGGACAAGTAAAAAATAAATATGTAACGTTATCTGAAAATAAACAGTGTTTGTTTGAACCGAAGCGGAACCTGTTCCAGTTGAGCTACGTAGGCTACGTGCCTACCTTTTTTTTTTTTTAATCTAGAGCTACTGTTATAAAGGTACAATACATCTGATTAAAATGGTGACCTGGAGAAGCCCGTCAGATGTCGCGGCCGCAAATTGTTGGCAAATCGTCAAAACAGCGCGAATTAAAAAAATTTTTTTTAGGGCATTTAAAATGTTTGAGTGATTCAACTACTTCCATTTCCACACTACAACATGGTGATTTTTCCCATGAAAACGAAAGGGAACGTGTTTATTTTTAAGGTTTTGTGAATGTAGTGAGCTAGCAAAACTGAGAGTTAGGCTACAGTTGCTACAGCTGACAAAGAAGGCTGCGTTCTAATGACGATTATGATGATAACTAGAGGAGCAGTCTCACAAGCTGCTGCAGTGTCCAGAAATGAATACAGATAAAACTAGCTAAGAAAAAATACATTAATCAAGCATCTAAGTTAGTTAGGAAATTTTTGTATCATGCTTCTCAGTAGAATTAGAATGTAACAGAACAGAATCTTTAAAGCCATTTTTCTCACTTTTTCCTTTTTTTTGCATGGCAATGCATGTAAACTCTGTCATTGAGTGTGAGAGAGACAGAGAGAGAGGGCTTTGAATGTGGACCCAGCTCAAATTATATTGTTAAATAAAAAGATAAAACATTCTAAGTACTATTTTGTCATGGTAATTGAGTTAATTTAGCAGAAGTGTCCCTTTTAAAGTGCAATATGTAACTTTTCTTGAGTATCAATTTTAGTTATATAGTCCTCTATTCTTGAAGATAGAACTTCTAGATGGACAATGTGCTCTTTTAATTGTTCTCACCCCACCATAACTCAAAATACAGGCCTATTTTGCTTCAATATTTACAAACAATACAAGGGTTAACAAACCTTTTATGGTTTTAAAGTACATCTAAAACTACTTTTTAGCTCTTGCAAACTGTTATTCCTTGTATCAAGAGCTCGTCAGAGCTATGAGATAGATTTAGATATTTTAAAAAAACCTTTAAGAAGTGTCAAGAGGTTATGTGCTCATAGTCTTAAATTTTTTTGCCTTTGCTCCCCCCCCCCCCCCCCATCCGGACACCCACCACCACACCAAGAGATCAATTCCACAGGAAACACTGGTATTAGATACTATCTAGCCTGTAGGTACAATTTAGTTAGGAAAATGGTGAGCATTGTTGGGCTGAATGGCCTGTTCTCATCATTATATTGTATTATGGTATGTTATGACATGGCTTAAAAAAGCACTGTTCCAGGTATAATAAAATAGCGACGGAATGTGGTCACCTTTTTTGTATTGAAACCAGAGAAGAGAACCACCAAGCAAGGTGTATGCTGGTAATATGAAGAAGAAAAACGTTGACTGTGATACTGGCGGATACTTTTTGCATCTGGGCTGCGTGACTACAGCCAATAGGAAGAGCCAGAAAGTATCCTCCAGTCACTAATGGTGCACAGTAAAATGTTCAGTGTTGAATCAACTCTAACACATGGTCCCTATTGGATGTATGAACTAGAGTTGATAGAGTTGAGTTAAAATTTTACTGTGTTGTTCTATCTGTTGTCAACAAGGTACTCTATGATTAGTAGAGTTCCTCTCTGGTTTCTATGCAAAAGATGATGAGAGCCATTTCTTCTCTCGATTGCATTCCTCTCTACTGTTGCAGGAGATTCTACCTGGGTAAGTGCCCCAACCTTTTGCATATGCGTAATGCAGTGTTATTTCTTTTTGTGTATAAGCGGAAGACCAGTTATCAGTTCCCATGTCTGGGATGCCAAAGCATTGGCAACAAACTATCAACCAAACATACAACAAACTTTAAAAAATCTTGGTCATTGAGCTAAGCACAATTTGGCACTCTGTCACAGGCTTGTGGGGATTATTTGTTTCATCATTCCTCTACTTGTCTGATTTATTTTTCTCCCCACTCCCACCTGCAGAAAATGTAACCTCTAACTCAGGGGTAGCGAACCCTGGTCCTGGAGAGAAACTGGTCTGGCAGGGCTTTGTGTTCACCTTACAATCAGCAACCAAGTTTGATCCAAGAAACCAAGTTAAGTGATTTAACCGTGTATTTGACTGCAGACTGGGGGCCAATACAGTTACTTGAAATAAGGGTGGCTTTTGGAGACCTCCCCTCAGGTCTTATCTTTAACTGAAGTATTAATGTCGAAGGCAACAATATCACTCAGGGCATCTCTGACAAAGAAGCTGGCCACAGGTCTACGAGCTTGTTGAGTGCAAATGCCTGCAGAATCTACCTGCAGCTTGCTGTTCAGGACTATGTCTAACTCCTTTGCAGCATTCTTCTTGTCCTCCTCCAACTTTTCCTCCAGCTGCTTCATGTTCTCTTCGAAGGTTCGCTCCTGGTCGATCAGCTGCCTCTCCGTGATATTTCTCTGCTCCTCAGAAGCACGAGTCTCTTGATACATGACCTCCATTTTTGCCCAAAGTTCTGGAGGAAGATGCAAGGCTGTGTCAGCTCAACAGTGATTAATCATGAGTCAATTGAAGCAATATACACAAGATAAGGCCATAGATCAGGGGCCTGCAACCTTGTTTCTGGACAGCAACAGGGTTTGCTGTTTTTCTTTGTTACTGAGCACATAATTGATCAATTATGGCTGGTGATCACACAGAAAAATTATCCGACCTTGTGTCTCTGCTCTGAAATGGTTATTCATTTAAAGGTAAAAACAAAAACCAGCAGTCCCTAGGCTTTCCAGGACCAGGACTACATAGGCCTTCCATAATTGATAATTACGTAGAATAATATCTTTTTGGTAATCAATGTTCAACAATTTTACCGTAAAATTAAATATTATTTCATCATGAGATGAGTAATGTGCTTTGGGTGAATGGTTCTGGCCATATAAGTATTTTAATGCAAATTCTTCATTTTAATGCGATGCATTCAGTAATGGTTATGAGTGTCAGCACATATAGAAAGATGAGTATCTGGTGGGTCTGTAGAATTATGCATTTCCATCCCCTCTTTAGATCCTCTGAGTATATCAACAGATACTACTATGGACTAACAAATTGGTAAACTCTGTACTGTTAACTTTTATAAGGAACGCATGTAGTTCTCTCTCCCTTCCATTGATGCTGAAATGGTCCATCTTGATGCATCATCTGAGAAATACATTTTCAAGAACCTCAAAAAAACTTAAGACTGAAGGAATACAAGAGTGGGGCATCTTGTTAGCCCATAGTAATATATGTTGTATACTGCAAAAGGATGTAGTGTCACAGGGAAGTATTTATACAACCCAACCCATTCCATGAATCCTTTGTGACATCACCTTCTTCCTTTCGTTGTGCATCACTGAGAGATTGGTCCACAGTCATTATGGCTTGCTCAACAGGTTCTTTCTTGGCCAGGTAGTCCTTTAGACATTCCTCATCCTGTAACCCAGCACTCATGTGAGCAGCCCTCATAAGAACAGAGAGAACATTCACTTAAAAATATCCAGTCCAATCCAATTAAAGTGCAGGACTGCCTGGGTATTACAATACACACCTATGATAGATCATAAATCAGATGTCCTCCAGTTTACATTGTCCAGTGTACTGTACCTTTATTCCTTTTCCCGGTGCTGATCTGTATTTTGAGATGCCGTTTCGTAACGCCTTGCGGTACTGCTGGTATCCTCCAACTGACATGTATTGTCCAGATGCAGTATTTTTCTCCAGAGGCCCGAATATTTGCCCGATGATGGACTCGCAAGCCTTCTGCGATTCAACAACATTCTTCTCGCAGATTGCCATGTACTCTGTCTGCAGCAGTTTCTACAATAAAGAGGAGAAGGAGGCAGATGATGATGACACACAGGTTATGGCCCAGATACTGTCTACCCACAATGCACCTCAGCCCTGAGCCATGGTGTCCACTACACAATAAAATGAAGAGTACAGTTTGATTTATGGGGAATAGTAGGGACTGACTGCATGCCTTTACCATTAGCTCAAGTTGGTTTTTCTGATCCTCATCCTTGAAGCAGAGGTTCATGAAGATCTCGACAGCATTTTTCTCGACATTGCCGTGTATACCTGACAGCTCCTCCTGTGTTTCAGTTGGGAAGGCAACCCAACTGGCCATCTCTTCCTTGTAGGACTTCACAGCAGCAGCTATTGCATTAGAGTTCTCAATCTGGGCCAGAGCCACAACTGCATTTTCCAGGCAGGGAACCTGACCACTGCAGATAGCGTCCACAAACACCTTTGCAAGGTTCCCCAGCACTGCAATACACAGTGATGAGACTGTTTTTTTTTTTTTACACACAGTGATGTATGATTCTTGGCATGAACCTTACGCTTGTTATTAAAGGCTTAGCACAGAAGACAGAGCATGGCCTCTGATTTATCATCCTTTAACCTTCACCTGATAACAACAGCATTTCATTTCCATGATGACTGAACGCAGAATTTATATGACATTCTAACAGGTAAAGGCTTTTCTGTAATTACACCACGGACGACGCAAACTGAATTTATAAGGACCAAAGGCCCACACATGTCAAAGAATCATGGACTAGCACAGAATATTTTGAGATCCAATAAAAGAATTACCATAACCTCAGTTAATCTATTTTTATGATTTTAGGAAGTTATATGTTGCAACACCTCCCTGAAGAATAAGTGGATGATAACAGGTGGTTGGTCAATACTCACTTCTGCCAGTCATGTAATAGCCCCCTTTCATGGTTTTGGTTTTGGTTTCGCTCATGATGTGATTATAGAAGCTCCTGGCTTGCTCCACGAAGGAGGGTTCCAAGTCTTCGTCGCTCAGGTCATCCATGTGCTTCATCTTCTCTGCATTGGCGGGACGGTCGAACACAAAGCACTTCCGGGTGGGGAAGAAGCTCCGGAGGCTGCCCCGTGGCATGTTGTAGTCCGTGGTTTGCTTCGAATGCCCTTGTTTTAAAAGACAAATCGGTACGAAAAAAAAAAACTTTCAGTTTCCTTTTGTAGCTTTTGGCTCATAGCGTACTTCATCAAGCAACTTTATTAGGCTACTTTCGAACAAAACTACAAATCTGTGTCTTGTCGAATAAAACTGAAATTTTCAGCCATTTAACTGCACTGTTACAAGACCTATATAAGCCAGATCAAATATGTATTTAAGATCCTTTCAACCCTTTAGATGCTGGAATATTTGAAAATACTCCCATAGATCCCTGAGAATTTTCAATGAGGCACTTCACTAATCTAAATGTACAAATCATATAAAATAATTTTGTTTTAAATATCAGTGAAAATATACAATATGACATTGTAAGAAATATGTAGGAAATTTACTGATGTCTATAGCCAGTTATAACATATTAAAAATAATTATATGGCCAAGGTCTGACACCACACGGAATATGCACATGTTTGTAGATTGCTGATGGACTGCTGATCACAACCGGTCAGGAACCACTCGTCATTGCCTCCAGCCTGCACACATCTGTCGCCACCTGCTGCTCCCCATCACCGCCACCCGGCCCTGTCCATCATCTGAGCCACATCATAAACCCTATAAAACTGACTGACATGTTGGTCACCAGTCGGCACCCTGAGCCGACCAGAGGAGGATGGGTTTCCTCCTTGAGCCTGGTTCCTTCTAAGGTTTCTTCCCATCTACCACAGGGAGTTTTTCCTCGCCACAGTTGCCTTAAGTAGGCAGTATACTTCGTATGAAGTAGAACTTTTTGAGCAAAACGAAGCAATCAGAACAACTGACAAACAAAAAGACGCGGTGTTGTGTGTTCGTACGGTGCTGGGTGCGACGGCCTAAAGGGAGAACTTTTCGAAAAGTTCTTTCTTGTTCACCGACCTCCCCCTCTCAGCTATTGCTCCAAATATCACATAGTTGGTTACGTCACGGTTGAGAGTTCAGAGGGCTGAATTCACATGCTAATGTACGGAGAGTCAATGCCAATCTCTCTTCTGTAGAGATGGGAATTCTGTGAGTTCCCACATGTTTGATGAATGGTGCTACTCGTTTCAGCAAGTCATCAAAACGCCTAATACACATGCGGAAATAAGAGAAAGTGGACTGCCTCGTCTAAACTCGCATTTGCCGAATGGGCAGACAAAACTCCATTCTCCGTCCTACTCTGATTAGAGGGCGAACGTACCATCTTCTTCGCCTTTTTTCTTCTTTTGCATAGCTATATAAACTAAAGCCACTTTAAACTTTTTGTTTTGTGTTGTGATCTCGCGTAGCCCTTCTCTTTATACATCCATGGCGTAGCCGCGAGATGGAGGTCTGGTTGAGATTCCAGTCCCGGTTAATAGCTGCCTCGTAATTATTCGTAATTATTCACGCACCAGCAGCGTGGAGTGACTTTAAACGGTGCAGTGTTCTCACTGAGTATACCGACAACAGTGTTCGTGGACATGTTCGCCGCTGGTTCTCAATCCTGAAGTTCTTTCTTCTTACTGAGTATACTGCCAGCTTTAGGCTTGCTCCTGTGGGGGTTTAGGCTAGGGTTGTCTGTATTGTGAAAACTGTTGTAAAATACCCTATACAAATAAAATTTGATTGATTGATTGATTGATTGACTGATCATTGGTTGCTTGTACTTGTTAAATCGTTAAGACCAACGAGTGAATGTGTCTTTGTGAAGTGGTGTCTAAAATCTTGCTCAGCTTCCTCCATCCGACCACTAACTGTCTCATCTACTTCATGGAGACTCTTCCTCACGACGTCTCGCCAATAGTGATCAAAGTTGTTCTACAGAAGCCAACAGAAGGCATTCTCGATTAAGGGCTGCCAATCGGCTGGGTGACGTGGGAACTTGGCAGAACCAACACTCTTTTTTTAACCAGGCCCTCCCAGTGAGAGGCCGCCATCTTGCCCGCTCTGATGCAGCGGCGAACAAGCAGCAATGTTACACCCTTCCCTTTCAGACACTTTGGTCAAGTTAATGCTAGTTTGCGGGCCTCCGCAAACTAGCATTAACTTGACCAAAGTGTCTGAAATGTGGAACGCACTATCTGTCAAGTTAGTCTCTCACAGACCAATGGTATTAATGGAAGGATTTATCACACTGCTGACTGGTTCAGCATCAAAGGCAGGCTTACTGCTGACCACATCTGATTAGGACCCAGTCTCTACTGGTTGCTCAGCTGGTTGCTTGGCTGGTTGCTAGGCTGGCTGCTTGGCTGGTTACTTGGTGGTTGCTTGGCTGTTCTCCTCGTGGTCAGCTCTGTCTGTGCCGGACTATAATTATTTGAACCAAAGTTATAAAATGTCTCTTAATAATTCTGAAATGAGGTAACTAAATAGTGAAAACCTTAACAAATAGGACTCATCCGCAGTATTCTATCTGAAGTACCTTAGAGATATTGCAATTTCCTCCCAACAGAAGGACAACAGTCTTTAGATGAAAACTGGGAAATGAATAGCCTAGTATGCCGCATACATACTGTGTGTGTATATACATTCAAACCGCTATCTGACTACAAATTTTCAGTGCCTCACCAGATTTCAGCTTGAGAGCGTTTTCCAGGTATTGGTCAGCGGTTATCTGGTTCCCATCATGCACCAGCTCCAAGGTGAAGTCTCGAACTGTCCACACAAAGGAGGGGAAGAAGCGCATAAACTCAGGGGACTCGTCCTCGTCCCCGGCCTGCGATTTCACCTTGATGTGGTCCGTCAGTTCCGTCACATAGCTGGAGGGTCAGTAGTACAAGAAAAACCAACAACAGGGGCATCCATGCAAAGCTATGCATTCCAAACTAAGAAGGTTTTCAATGTTTATATTAAAAATAATAAACACAAACAAATATTATTTAAAAATAATATTTGTTAAATATATCATTTGGAACATTTTTTTGAAAGAATAATATGTATCACAGAAATGTTAAATCTGAACAAGAACTTCAAAAGTTCTGCATGAAAACCATTGTATGAATATGATAAATCATTTCTGGACAATGGCTCTGATTTCAAAGTAACATTGCCTACATATTAAATGTTCCTTTTGTAAGCCACTTTGGCTAAAATGATCTACCAAATGCCTAAAAAGTATAAACTCTATTATTATGAATGATGATGTCATTTTTTGTATTCATCATTTTTTTTTTGTTTTGTTATATTATCACACTAGTGGGGTGGCCACAGAAAGGGCAGCTAAATGGGAAGTGGCCCCAGTACAGGATACTGAAGCCGCTGCAAAGCGTCATTGTCGATGGTCCCGATGCTGTTGTACACCAGCGTGCTGCTCAGGAGGACCGCCAGAGAAAAGACCCAGTTGTCGTTCTTCGCATCTCCCTGGGTAGACAACAAAAACGGAAGATTTCCCAGCATCAGACCTCGCACTCTGTCAGCTGGTGGGAGGTGGGAGTCCCCATTACCTGATTACGTGAACGCCGCATTACACGCATTGGCGCTCTTACATGGACAATGTAGTCTGATGTAATGTCATGCAACCTTATCCAGAGTGACAATGTGAGCTATGAATACGAGTCACGAGGACCAAAGGTGGGTGATTAAGCATGTGTCTGTATCATGTTGAGACAAAAGAAAACTGACTTAACAAACAGTTACTATATTCATATGTGTTTTGAAGAAACTGCAGAAAATAAATGTGGATCTCCACGTGGAAGGACGGTGACAATGTATGGGCAGATGGACTGCGACACGGCAAATCGAACGTTTATTCAAAAAACGGGGCATACTTTTGTATTTGTCTATTCATGTTGGAGGCAGAAAACATTGAATCCCTCACCTTCTCCACATCCCCCAACCCTTCGGTGTCCAGCAACACCAGGGTGTGGTTCGCTTTTTTCGGGTGAGGGACGCACCACATCCATATGCCCTTCGTCTTTGACTGTATGGTGGATCCGAGGGCAAATCCTTAAGTGGTAGATAGGACAGGACCAAGTTCAGGGCTGAATCAGTTATTATTATTATTATTTTTATTATTATTATTATTATTATTATTTCCTCTGTTCTTTGCCTGGATCTTTTATATCATTTTTATGACATTTTGAGGTACTTTCTTTCCATTACTTAAAATATGACTGCGCTCTTACATGTAAATGAATATGCATGTGCTTGTTACGTAGAAATTCCACAGGTGGGAAAATTGGTTATGGCGTTACTATTTCTAATGGGAAATGACAGTCTCACCCTTTCTCTTCCCAGCCAGCTTGTTCATCAAGTATGACTTCCCAGTGCGGTACAGACCCACTATTGCCACAACAACCACAGGCTGATCTATCTGTTTCAGGATCTCTACAGCCTCTGGCACGAGGCGCAGGTTCCCGTCCTGCTCGTTTTCAACCAGACAGATTGGTTCACGCATTGAAACAGTGCCACTAGACATGATGCTCTGCACAAACACACATAGAAGGAGAAATACAGGGTAGTTACAAGGGGGACATTTGGAATAGGTATAGTTGACTTCTGAGTATTTAAAGAATACTGGGCAGTGAGCTGTGGCCAGACAAGTTTTTGCTTCCATTTTGCCACCACTACACAAAATACCCAAATTTAACTCAGAATAAAGTTGTAATAAACCCTGCTTCTCCAGTTCCACAGGTCTGATGGTATTTATTCATACCTTAAGTCAACATCCATTTCAAGGCAAAGGAAGTAGGTGAGTGTTTAACTGCATAATTTGCCTTCACGAAGGTTGGCCAACCAAAGTGATCGATTTTTACTGAAACATGTCTCCCTCCTATGGACATATGCGGTAAAACAGTTTTCTGTAATTGCGTGGTAGGCTGTCACATTGCCAATTTTTAATTATTAAGGAATTGTGCGCAATCCAGTTGTGAACTCAAATGCTTTTGGGCAATACTGATTATATGATTCTATTTGTATTGTCGTTGTTCCCTAGAAAAGATGTGGATAAGAGCGTCTGCTAAATGCCGGTAAAGTGACAGTTATTATGCTACAAATACATTTCATGGTTCTGATGTATTCTATGAATAAGCTACGTTGTGCTATTCGGCAAACATCTTGAAATATGCTGAAAAATGTTGCTGAGGAATCAACCCTCAAGGTATTCTGGAAGGATTCAGTATGTCTTGGTCTTAAAAAAAATTTTAGTAACCATTTATTTATTTAGCTTTAAGTTTATTTTGAGTTCTTGTTGAAAGACGGACGTTTTCCTACGCAGAAACGGTAATGTTTGTGTTTCCGTGCTACAATGATGTTTTCGTCAAATTTACATTGTACAAAGATCGGAATTTCATTTCAGTCTGGTACATAAATCTGGTAGACCTACATAAATAAAGGATTGCGGAGAGTTCACGAATCGCATGCCATTTCAACTCAGCCTATATGTTGCTGGTAAGAAGAAGAAGAAAAAGAGGGACAGGACCAAGAATAATAGAGCAAAATTGCATCTCTTACTATTAGTTGACTTTTCACAGGCAGGCTCTGAGTGCACCTCTTCTGCGGATAACAAGCACTTAATGATCAGAGAGTGAAAGGAGAAACCGCTTCAGGTTTGGTTTCATTTTCGATCGTTCGGTGTTAGTAGCCTAGCCTACTTGTGGATTGCTTCTCAGAATAGTCAGTGGTGCACGGGTCTAACTTGTTTGGCTTGTATATTAGTGGTGAAAATACCAAGACGACTGAAAATACAAAGATTAACGGATTTAATGCGCAAAGAATAGGCGTACTGGATGGACCCTAAGCAGGGTTCGGGTTATGTGGGAGCTAATGGGAGCTGAGCTCCCATAAGGAGGGGTCTGAGCTCCCATGAAAGCAGTAAAATCATACATCTGTGGGGGTCGCTAATACATTACCAACAACCATTATTTTACCTAATTACTAACCATTCCATCAAAATTTAGTGCAATGGTGTTATTCACCTCTCACAGATCATGGTTTCATTAGGATAATTCACTCGTTTTTCATAAAAAATACACGTTCAAACTCTTTTTTCTGTATATTGGAAAAACCAAGATATGAAATACACTAGTTTTATATAACATTTAATTTTAAATTTGTTTTACATTTTTAAACATTTTTTTTTTCCATGGGGTGATGTTGCTAAATAGAGATGAGACACCTCTTCTGTTCAGGGTCAAATTGACCCGTTCACTTAAAATCAAGCCAAATGAGTCATAAGGATTTTTATTGTAATCTTTATTTATGCAATGTTTAGAATGTTTAGAACCAGAAATGAACAAAGAGATGAGCAATATGAATGAGGCGTGTGTGTGTGTATCTGTGTATCTACACAGCACATGAGGGACAAGTCATCATGGTATGCTTTGTGCAAATGAATTTTGCACGTCACACATGTCATGCTCATCTTGACGTCATGCAGACCTGGCACCATTTCCACTTCCTTCTTCCCCCAGCAGCAACCTAACCTGTCTTTTTGCTGATCCCGATCCCCTGACACGCACACACACACACACACACACACACTTACTTACCTCAGGCACTGGTGTACTAGGTGCAGCCCTCTCCTGGATCTCCCTCACTGTGGCTGCAGTGGCTGGGGTCCTTGTGCTGCCTCCATTGTATAGGCGGTACCACGAGTGCCTTCCCCAGCTTCTCGTGGAAGATGCGCCTCTTGTACAGCTTTGACACATTCCACTCAGGAAAAATCTCCGTCCAGATGATGAATGCATTGTAAGCCGTTCCATCAATTATTTTATAAAAGATGCCTAAAGGCCAGCGCGCAGTCATTCGCTTGGTGCTGTAGAACCCCGTTACTTTGTCCAAGTTGTTCCACCCCATCTTCGGTGGCATTGTAATCTAGGATCATGCTTGGTTTCTGGTCCTCTCTGGTGCTGATTTCGGCATTTTTATGGAGAGTGCTCATGAGACACTAGGGCTGTGGTGTCTGTGAAGACGAACTTGGACAATTGAAGGGCCCTATACTTGATCACCAACAGTTCGGCATATCTGCACTTTCTCGCACTTTACAGGTGAGGTAGGGATAATGGATAATAAGGAGAAAGAGTGTTTGTATGTATGTGTGTATTTGTGTGTTAGATTGGGGTGAAATGTGTGTGTGTGTGTGTGTGTGTGTGTATCGGCATGTATTACTTATTTTTATTATCTTTGTGAGAACCAAATGTCCCCACAAGGATAGAAGGATGAGGAAAATTACGCAAGGTGGGGACCTTTTGCTGGTCCCCACAAGTTCAAGAGGCTGTTTTAGGGTTAGGACTTAGGGTTAGGCATGTATTGGTTTGGGTTAGGGTTAGGGTTAGAGGTTATGGAATGAATGTAAGTCAATGGGAAGTCCTCACAAGTATAGCAATACAAACATGTATGTGTGTGTCTGTGTGTGCGTGTGTGCATGCGGGTGTGTGTGTGTGTGTGTGTGACTGGGATGAAACATGGTGGGAGGGAGTAGGAAATACCTTATGTCTCACATCTGCAAAGAAAGAAATGGTCTAAATTTGCGCTTATGTAGCATGTTGTATTTGCTTGCAATCATAGACTACGTCTCAAACATTAGCCTATGTTTATATATACAATAAGCTAGTGCCACAAC
The DNA here is from genome assembly GCF_013347855.1 of Anguilla anguilla. NCBI lineage: Eukaryota > Metazoa > Chordata > Actinopteri > Anguilliformes > Anguillidae > Anguilla > Anguilla anguilla. Next base: position 74,922,260 of record NC_049201.1, on the reverse strand, counting down.
ATTTGGTGGTTGCAGTAAGATCTTTTTTTAAATGTTTTTAATTAACATAATTATACCAATGTCAACATATTTATAAACAGATAGGCGTGACCTACTTTATAAATATTCAGAACACTCTTTCACTTTCGTTTTCGCAAGAGTACATTCCGTGAACCATAGCGAACAGTTCAGGCTGAAGTCGATTTATTTGAATAATTTACAGCACTGTAAGTATTGGTGAGTTCCACATTCATTTCTGCATTTGCGCTTAATATATCCTATTCGTGAATGTTAGGTCGAGGTCGTGATTTTGTGTTGTTATATTAGTTGAATGGTAGCAATAACAGCTTGATTTCCACGCAGTTAGTGTACGTAAACGAGCTGTGCCTATGCTTACGATCATAATAAACGAAATGAAAACCCAGAGTTAGCCTACTTTTGGTTCTATAGGGCTTGATAATCAACTACATTCAGTGCTATCGAATGGTTTACTTATTCGATAAAGAAGCTAACGAAGTTGCACGAGAAAGCAGTAACCGAATAATGAGATATGGTATTGCGTTACAGTTAACTTGTATTGCAATTTCTTTGTTTTATATACGGTGTATTAATTTACCTTTCTGGAAGCGAAAATAAATTAAAGACCAGCAACGAGGTCTTTGAAGCTGACTTTTACTTTCAGTGTCGTAATTGTAGCCTATAGGCTGCTAAGCCCAGCAACTGATTTTAGGTGAACGTCACATATTTTATGTTATCCGTTTTCTGTCAACAGGCATATCCCCAAAAGGATCTCTACAAGTAAAAAAATATAGGCTAAGCAATGTTTGTGAGAAATTCTAAAGTCTCGCTTCGCCACGGTTTCTGGTTACCTGTCATCGTTTTATTAAGCAATGATATTGGGCTTGCGCCAATGAGGGGCACTCATCAAGTGCGGCATGAAACTAAGGACTTCAGCTAAGTTCTGAAATTTTCTAAATAAATTCCCAACGGTTGCTCACGCGGTCGCTCATTTCACGGTATTCTCATCAAGCAGTCCTTGGACTGATAATAACAAAAAATAAAGACAACATGAGTAAAATAAACATACATAGGCGAGTATAATGAAATTACTATTGAGCAACAGACAGAGTAGGCTAAATTTTCGTGAGGAACTATTAGCACAGCGCGTATGAAGCAACTGGAGGAGGATCCGGAAGTAACGGGAAACAGCCTGCTCATGTTGAGGGCAAAAGAGCTTGCTGCTCATTGAATTCAATGTAGAAAACCAAGGTGACTTAACTTCCAAAGAAAACCTCATCGATCAATTTTTTGTGATCATGAATTTAATTATGTGTAGTAGCATGTTGAACAATGGTTGTTTTGGTCCAGAAGTCTTGGGGAAGTATTTAATAAATTGTACATATTCAATTACATTTTGTGTGTTTTTACAATCTGTGTGTACCGCTACATGTATGAATGAACTAATATGCTTGCAGATCAGAGGCATCCATTTTTTCAAAGTGTAAAATATTGTGACAAGGACAAAGACGTGCATTTGGAAAGGGGGGGGGGGGGGCGTCATAGACAAAAAAAAAAAAACATTGCTCATTCATTTTCTCTCCATCTACTCAGAGTTGCGAAAGCAGTCATGGCCAGCTGTGTTGCCTTCATGGAGTCCCCAGTGTGTCTGATTGAAAATACGGATGGAAACCTTTCCGTGAACTCAGAGGCGGTAGAGATCTTGATGGGGCTGCATCAGCCAGTAGTGGTGGTGGCCGTGGTTGGCTTGTATCGCACCGGAAAGTCTTACCTCATGAACAAACTGGCTGGGAAGAAGCATGGTGAGACAAGTGGTGACATTTTGTGCAAGCTAAGTTGTGTAAGCCACTAGATAAGTGCAAAATATATGAAAAAAATACGTATCATGTTTATATCTGCTGTTGTTATTTCTGACTGTATGTTTGAGGGTCACAATTGAAATGCATCATTGTTTCAGCTATTCCTCAGTTATGTGTATTTACTAGTAACGCACTTATGATATGTTTACCCTCTACGGGCCTGATTTACTAAGACATTTAGCATGTGCAAAACCTTTTTGCACACGCAAAACAAATAACACAACCAATGATGGGTGCAAAATAAATACAAGGGCCAATCATTGGTCATGCTATTGGTTTTGTACATGCTAAAAGTTTTACTAAATTACATTACATTACATTACAGGCATTTAGCAGACGCTCTTATCCAGAGCGACTTACACAACTTTTACATAGCATTCAGGCCCTATGTACGCAGCGTTTGCTGCTTTCTTTGATCAATCCATTTATACACTGCCTGGGACCTTTAATTCACATTTCTTTTGCCATTCTTTTAGGATTTGCCCTGGGAGCCACCATACAGTCCAAAACCAAGGGCATCTGGATGTGGGCGGTACCTCATCCCACGAAAGTCGGCCACACCCTAGTGTTGCTGGACACCGAGGGGCTTGGGGATGTGGAGAAGGTTGGAAACTTAAGTATCACACACAAAACCCTCACAAAAAAAAAAAGAAATCACATGTCCAGAAACCACATGTGAATGCCCAATGTGTGAAGAGTACACGTGTGAGGCATGAAAATAATCACACTTATCATAAGACGAGAGCGAGAAAAGGGAAGCTGTGCTATCTCAAGTCACAATGTTTTGTTTTCACGTGAAAATTTCTGTTCATGTTTGAAAAAAGCCAATCACGTGGAAATATAAAATTCACATGTGAAATTGTGATTGTAACAGGTGAAAAGTCAAATTTTACACGTGATTTTTTTTCCTAAGGGATTATAAATGGAATATAAGGCACTGTTTACATTCTTATCCCACACAGTTAACAAATTCAGTCTCTGATTTTATTTTCTGCATGTCCAGTTCTGTGCATTTAGATAGTTTGATTTGGAATTTCTGGGTGGGTGTCTTTACAGCTACTGGTATCAGGAGATAAGTTACCTAGTTCATACTTCAGACTCATTGAAGTAATCACTTTTTCACATCGTTTCAATTTATATTAATATTATACATGTATTTTTTGATGAGGAACTGACCTTTAGGGCAGCTGATCCCTCCTGTAGTTTTTAATATTTGTGCTTTTCCAGCATGCATGTGATATTGCATACAGTCCTTGAGCAGTGTAGACAGTAAGACCATAGTTCACAAAATTGTGAGCGTATGTGTAACGTCTGCATGTACACTTTCCAGCCTGGGAAAGTTGTTTTCTCGGTTTGGCACTATTGGTCATGTAAATAAACTAAATGCATTGCTATTCTTTGATATTCTAAGCTGCACTAGATATGCGAGTGTCTGCTAACTGAGGGTATAAATGTAAGGCGATTCATTTTCATGTTCATTTTCCCATCCCACTGGAAATGGCGGCTGGGGTGGCGTCTGCGCGTCTCTCAGGGAGACCAGAGGAACGACGCCTGGATCTTTGCACTGGCCATCCTCCTGAGCAGCACTCTAGTGTACAACAGCCGGGGGACCATAGACAACCAAGCAGTGGAGAACCTGCAGTATCCTTTTTTACAATGCTCGGCTGCGGAGAAGATAGTTCAGCTCGAGAGTAGCTGAATAAAGGTCGATTGGTTTTGGTATGGATAACGGTATGGATTCCGGGAGGGATATTCAACTCCAGAAGCCCAGAAGTACTCCTGGCGTTCAGTTTTCGCCTCTAGTCAAGGTTTATCGGCAATTACTCATCAAGTAGGAAAGAAAGCCAGTAACATTTCTAGGCTTGAGGGTGAGATTTGGAGTACCCTTGGCTTTCATTTGTTGCGTGTATGGATGAATACTCTTTTTACTTTATTTAGGTGTCCGGAAGTTGCTTCAAGTGCAAGTTACTTTCCCTGGGTGTGTATTTAGGCCTGAAGTCAATCAACACTTAACTTAAATTCAAGTGCTCCCTTTTAAAATAGACTTTGTTTGACGTGTTCATTTTGGTGATCACTGAACTTGATAAACAGGTTTGTGAAGTAATGTAAGAAAACAGAAATGTAATTTGTCATAGGGCAATTAGTTGTGTTTAAAAGCAAACATTTTAATAATGTTAATTGAAGCACTTGTCACAATGAGAACCGAAAGTGAACAGAACAATTGTAACTTTTGCTTTCAGGCATACACTTTGCATACACTTTGTGGGATAGACTCGCGGTTGTTTGGAACGCTGAAGGCTTCCGCACGCTTCAAACGATGTTCGTACGATGTGTTGTTCGACGGACGCCGTTGTTTCTCATACCTTTTCCGAAGTGGCGAAACTCTAAGGTGTCATGAGAAGCTGTACGTCGCCATTATTTCAGTCAAACACATGGCAATGTACAGTAAATATACATTGTCTCTGCCTACATACATTGTCTCTGGACTGTGTTGGTTCCAGAAAGTTACAACCCCCCCCCCCCCCCCATATCCTATCATCGGAAAGGAGCTTTCTGATGCTGTGCGACATTCCAAGCGGTTGAATTACGTGGAAGCCTTAAGGTCTCTGGTGTTTGGCACTCAGAAGAATCGGTCTTCTGTCCTGTCCTGTATTACGGTAGCCTTTTAGGGTTTTATTCTTCCTTAGCCACGGCAGATATGTCACCGAGCTGACAGAACGGATCAAAGTCAAATCCCCCAGTGGCGGTTCGTCCTCTGAGGATGCTGACGATGGAGCAGACGCACAGTTTGTGCAGTTCTTCCCCAAGTTTGTGTGGGCAGTTCGGGATTTCACGCTGGAGCTCAAGATTGATGGGAGGGATGTGACCGACGACCAGTATTTGGAGCATGCCTTGTCCCTCAGGAAAGGTAAAGTCTGAACTTAGGACATACTAGAGTTCCCAGGTTTCTTCCTACATGTCTTTACAAAAGTAGTTTTGGGGGCCTGGGTAAACTGTGACATATATTGATTAATTGGTTGATTGATTGTTCGCCATACCATTTTACGACGCAAAGATGCTAAATTTGGGCTGCTGAGTGGCTCATCCTGTTGATGACCCACCCAAGGAAGGATAGGTGATCACGTGGCACATTACATGTACTCTACTAATCAATCAATCAAATTTTCTTTATATAGTGTATTTTACAAAGGGTTTGCCACTATATGTGTCACAGTTTACCCTGGCCTAACCCCCGTTCGGGAAAGGGGTCCACTTGCCACATTTGGTGGGAGTGGGAAACAAAGAAAAGAGAGAAAGAGACACAATGACCACACAGCTCAGCCGGTGCACTGTGGTGTGAGAAGAAGCAGTGGCTGGGGGAACACTTCTTGGAGCAGAATTCTCGCTTTTCCCTGGTCTTCCAAAACTGGGTTAAAAATGTATTTTTAATTTTGGTGTCAAGAAGGAGAGTTCTCTTCACCCACCCCAGTTTTCAGATGTGGAATGTAGCAGTTGAGGGGCCCGGGCTTGTAAACGGGCTGATAACACAAACCTGTGCTTGCAAAACAGGTTCCAGGTGGTGGCCCTGCACTTGTTTTCCCGAAAGAATAAATATCTGCATAAATGGGTAGAAACCATGTGTAAACGGATAAATATGTAAAATAAGTAAGCTGCAAACAATGCTATTGAGGTGTCTGCTGCTGAGCCATCAAGGTAAAAAATACTGCATAACATGATATAATATATTTCCATAGGGAGGGACAGGAAGACTACAGACTACAACCTGCCCCGTGAGTGCATCCGTAACTACTTCCCCGCGAGGAGGTGTTTCGTGTTCGCGACCCCCACCACCCCGGAGAACATGTCGCGCCTGGAGACCCTGGACGAGGACGAGCTCAGCCCCTCGTTTCGTCGCGTCGCCTCCGCCTTCTGCGGTTACGTCTTCGAGAAGAGCTCCGTCAAGACGGTCAAAGGAGGGCTGCCCGTGACCGGAAGGAGTGAGTGTTACCCTGTTCCTCCTTCGCAGTCGCAGTTCCCCGTTTTAATCGTCTCGCGGACGCTCTTGGCCGAAAGCGGCCTCACACCACGTGCAGTTCACGTCTCGTGCGCGCCGCCATTTTAGACTCTTAACGCAGCGTGTCATCCGGCGTTGGTCTTTTGTTTCCTTTGGTTTCGTGTTTGTGAACAGCAGGTGGGACCTCGTACCGTTCAGGAAAACCCGGTCAAATGAGAATTCCTGTTCATGCCTGTCTGTTGAAAGTTTTTCTCTGATTTTTGTTTCAGTGGGAGTCTCTGTCAGTTACAATATGACATGTCCCATCATCCTTTTTATTTATTTATTTATTTATTTTGTCGCAGTGCTCGGCCACTTGGCGAAAGTCTACGTGGACACCATCGCCCGAGGCGACGTGCCCTGCCTGGAGAACGCCGTGCTGACCATGGCGCAGATCGAGAACGAGGCTGCGCGGCGGGACGCGCTGAAGGAGTACCAGGAGGGCATGGGGGTGCTCCGCTTCCCCGTGGACATGGAGCAGATGTCCCAGCAGCACAGGCGCTGGGATTCGCAGGCCACCAAGACCTTCATGGGCCGCTCCTTCAAAGACGAAGACGGCCAGCACCTGAAAGCCCTGGCGGTAATCATAGCCTTAAAAAAATGTTCTCTCCCTCTCCACCTTCGCTAATGTGTGGTGAGCGTTCTCGGCACAAAATGGCTGCCGTGCATCACCGAGGTGGCGTGCTACACATTGTTGGTGGGTGAGGTGTGCTCCCCCTCGTCACTGTAAAGCCGTTTGAGCATTCAGAAAAGTGTTATATAAATGCAACGATTCATTCATGACCAGTGCTCCTGCTGCTGGTGGCACAGATGAGTCAGTCAGTCAATCAGTCAAGCCAAGATCAGAGCATAAAACAAAGATGCTGTGATACAGTGTGCAAAACACATATTTAGAACATACAATGGAATGTTGAAAAACATGCTGCTTGTTCTCTCAGGGTTTTCTCAACTGGTTTACGCCCAAAGATTAGGCGTAATGCCCTAGATTACAGTATGCGACTAATACGTACAGTTATGTAAAACAAAAGTAAAACATCAGTAGCGAAAAGTCCTAGAAACAGTCCTACAAAATGTAGTCGGAATGCCAAGTGAAACCAGAGATGGTCCATATAATGTACAACAGGGATTTTCCCCTGTTGTACAGGTCCAGGGACCTCCTCCCAGGCTCAAAGACATCCTGGGGACCTCCAACATTATTAAATCTAAAAGGGTCATATTTAAAAATGGTATCATAAAGATTGCAAGCCAGAGGTGGGAGTTCAACCACGGACCTCCTACAGTACCTTTACGGTCCCCCAGTTGAAAACCCAGGCTGCACATGAATTTAGTCTCAGTTGAACTTTATGGCGCTGTACAAGGTTGTTATTTAATTACCCCTTCCAATGGAATGAACCCCACCACAGAAAAGGGATGTGAAATTCTAAGAAACACAGAATTATATAAAACTAAAAAAAAGAGAGGGGCGAAGGAAGATGATTCGCTGTGTATTTCAAATCTGTAAGTTACCGTTGACACATTTGTGCTTTCAGGAGGCCATCGCGAAGCAGTACGCTGAACTTCTCTGCCAGAACGAGGCGGCGTCTGAGGATTTCTGCAGGAAGCTACTGACTGACCTGTCTGCCCCGATGGCCCAAAAAATGCAGGGCGGCTTCTACGCCACGCCGGGAGGGTACGAGCTGTACTGCGCCGACAAGGACAGCGTGGTGGCCAAGTTCCGCAGCGAGCCTGCCAAAGGCGTCCGGGTGAGTTCCCGCTGTCAGGCGCGGCTAAAATTAAAAAATAAAAGTAAAAAAAAAAAAAAAAAAAACTCAGTGTAGCTGGGACGAACGCCACCGTGCCCAGGGGTGTAAAACTGGGCTTATTTCAGTGAAGTACAAGTACAAATTGGAATTTAATGAAGCCATTTTTAAAAAAATAAATAAATGGCTTTATTAAATTGAGATATCAAAAATAAAAATAAAAATAAATAAAAAGTCAAACACCACAGCGTCTTGCAACACTGTCTCAACAGGTCTGTCCACCCCCCCCCCCCCCCCGCATGACTACAATAAGTACACAGATGACATAATTGTGCCCACACCCTACCATGACAATCCATCTGTCACTCCAAGACTGGCGTTGGGTCTCGGGTGGGGAGAGTGTCAGTAATTGCACTTAAGTAATTGTCTTAAGTTGCACAATGGCGCTCACAGCTGGTCAAAATTTTGTGAATTTATTCATTAGTACTGACTGACTTGGCTTTTTTTTGTTTTCAGCTGATTGGTCCGTATGTTAAAATGCCTGTGTGTTTGTGTGTGTGACTCATAGGCAGAGGAAGTACTGGAACTGTTCCTGAAGGAAAAAAGTGTGGAATCCAACTCCGTTCTGCAGGCTGACAATAAGCTCAGCGAGCAGGAGAGAAAGATTCACGGTAAGCCCACGTCTGTAATCTGACAACGTCACCAAACTTGTACAATATGTTCAGTTATTTTTAACCGTGGTCCTGCATGGCAGCCAGGTGAGCCTTTTACAACCCACATACTCAGAATAACTTGAGAAGGTAGGAAAGAATTCATGTTCACTGGTCGTCAGTCAAAGAAGGGCTAGGCTGGATTATTAAGGAATGTTCAGAAGTAGTCCGTTTCTCAACATCGAAGCGATGCTCACAAAAATGCTTCTTGCCGTTTACAGGGAAATGGTATTTTTCCCCTTCCATGTTCATCAAAGTAAAATGCAGTAACATTGTCACTGATGCTAAGCACCACTCTTACGTAGCACCCCTGGGACTTTACCTGTACCCATCTCCACAACCTCGCTGAAGTACTAAAACAATAACAGGAGGTTTACATGGAGGGCAACCCACGGCACACCATGTTGACGCACCAGAGATGCTTGAGACTGTCACCCACTTCAGTGCTGATAGCTTCTACTTGTGGCGAATCGTCAGCCTGCAAAACATGAGTGAGTGTGTAAGTGATGACTGAGTGAATAAGTGAGTGAGTGAGCGAGTGAGTCAGGTCCATTAGGTGTTTCACATGTTAAAAAAATTAAAACATCTAGAAACCCCAGTATTGCGAAAAAAGAAGTGTCAAGCTCTGCAAGGCCATGTTGAGTGTAATTTTCTTAACCAGATACAAAGTGTATTGCACCACATTCTACATACATTACATTGCAGATGTTCTTATCCAGAGAAAGGTATGTAAGGCTAGTTGGACATAGACTACACCCCTCCCTGTTGTAAGAGTGTGAGACCTCGATAGCTGTCAGAACTTGTTTTCCCCACATACAGGGTGTCCAACTGAAAGAACAGAGGTTGGGGTGCCCAAAATTTTTTTACTTTTATTTAACAATGATTAAATGGCAGAGTTAAATACCCTACATGGCCAAGAGTATGTGGACACCTGACATCAAACATCTCATCCACAATTGTGGGCATTAATATGGAGTTGGTCCACCCTTTCCTGCTATAACAACCTCCACTCTTCTGGGATAGCTTTATACTAGATATTGGAGCATTGCAGCGGGGATTTGCTTCCCTTCATCCAGAAGAGCATTAGTGAGGTCGGGCACTGATTGGGCGATTAGGCCTGGCTGGCAGTTGGCTTTCCAATTGATCCCACAGGTGCTGGGTGGGGTTGGGGTCAGGGCTCTGTGCAGGCCAGTCAAGTTCAATCCACACCGTTCTCGACAAAACCATGTCAATCTGGGCCCTGCTGTGTTGTGCATTATCATGCTGAAACAAGAAAGGGCCTTCCCCAAACTGCTAGGGAAACACAGAATCTAATGACCTTTGCTATGCACTTATTGTACGTCGCTTTGGATAAAAGCATCTGTACAATAAATGTAATGTAGAATTGTCTAGAATGTGATTGTATGCTGTAGCATTAAGATTTTCCTTCACTGGAACTAATGGGGCTAACCTGAACCATGTAAAACAGCCCCAGACTAAGGGGTGTCTGGATACTCGCGTAAGTCCCACAATAGTAGCATCCACAATTGCGGAAGTCAGGGGGGCTATTCAATGGCTGAGAATAATGGCTAAATGGTTAGTAGGCTTACCAACGGTTTAGAACCGTGATACAATATGCCTCTGTACAATGTGTAAAATACACAACCCAAGAATCTCAGATTTTGAGGGGTAGTACCGGCTGGGATGGTACAAAAAAAGGTTTACAAAATAGGAAATTAAACCAAGGAACATAATAAACCTGCTGGAACACCAGTGGAGAAGAGAGGGAAAGGGGACGTACGTAACTGAACAGAACGTTGAGCCCAGGCACAGATATCTGCAGGCCTACAGAAGTTTGCTGGCAATACCAACGATGGTAAAGCCAGCCGATCGAGAGGAAGAAAACTTGGGAGGAAAAGGAATAGGAGCAGACGCACTCAGGGGAGACACTTGTATAAAGAAGGATAATGATATAAGTAAGGTGCTGTTACACGTTACAGCAACACCAAATCCAGTGGTAACTAGGGCCACAAGGGGCACTGCAGCTCCCTTGGTTGCGGAACTTGCCACTACACCTAAATATAACCAGGGGGACCGAACAAAGGGAAAGGGCCTGGAGGGACTATGCCACCAGATCTGAGAGAGCTCTAATTGGGACAAAAAAGTAGAAATAAACACAGTTGTTAACCAAATTCAATTAAAGAAGCAAACAAAAGGGACAACAAAAATAAGTAATGGTAATGAAAAAAATAAGTAAATCCACCGACAGTAGGGGGCACACCAAGGATAGACGTGTAGGCTTCTGGCAGATGTTGGGCCTGTTTGCTCCACCATGCATACAGTTAGTGAAAATATTAAACAACTGAACCACTTGAGATTATTATATAGAAAGATCACATAATCACATATTATATAGAAAGTATGCATAAACTCTGTGTAGGAAATTTGCATAAGATGACCACATTGAGGTTTAGATATATATATCAATGCCAAGCGGAAAAAAACTGTGGCCCAAAACCACAGTGGCTTTGAAAACATCCTGTTATTGCATGCGGAAACTCCCAACTAAATGCTGAATAAGGTGTAGACCTAAACAGGCACCAGTACATGGCGGTAACCATTTTGCTTGTTTTTTTCCACCAAATAGTCATAAACCATCATCTTGCAATAAAAAAGGCTGCTTGGATATATAAAAAAAATGCAATGGCACATCACACCTTTGATATGAGTGATTCATGTGATATGAGTGACTGCAGGCACACACCTGGCCATTGAGGCCAATAGTACTGCTGGTTTTCATTCTCTCACTGTAATCACAGACAGATTTATACCAGGGATCATCAGGTGAGTGGACACGAGTCAGTGGCATTGATCAATCAATGACATATCTTTCACATGATCTTAATAGCTCCTTCACAAGCGCAAACATAAACGTAATTTTGTCTATCTGCACACCCCCGCCACCCTCCCCCCCCCCCCAAACCCCTTTCTTTTGGCTTGACGGATTGGATCCAGAGCAAAACCTGAAAGCCACTCTGCTGGAGCAGGAGAGGCAGGCGGAGGAGGAGCGGCGGGTGGAGGCGGAGAGGACCCTGGAGGACGAGCGCCAGAGTCAGGCGGAGAAGATCCGCATGATGACGGAGAGGGTGGAGGAAGAGATGAAGCAGCAGCGGGCCGAGGCGGACAGGGCCATGGAGTGTAAGCTGCAGGAGCAGAGGGACCTGCTGGAGAAAGGGTTCAGGGAGAAGGCCGAGCTCATGAACCAGGAAGTCCAGATCCTCAAGGAGAAGAGCAAGGAGTCCGACAATTCTGGCAACGTGTGGACCAAAGCTGTCCTACCAGTGATAAGACAGGGGCTGGAGACAGCGTCCTCTATTTTCCAATACAAGCTGTTCAAAAGAATTAGGTAAAATATTTTAGTTCAGGGGTTTTCATCCTTTTCTGATCCAGGGACGCCCACCCCAGCTCAAAGGCATCCCAAATCTATATATAGTCAGCAAATATCAAGGCTAGGGACTTCCCTGCAGCCCCTTCAAGGACCCCCAGTGGCCCTCAGTCTCCCTGTTGAAAACCCAGGTTTCAGTTCATATGGCTTTAAGCTGAAGCACAGTGTTATGTGTGTTATGTCTGTATATGTGATTTCATCTGTGTGGACTTTTGTTATCGGAAGCTGAAATGATCTGTTACAGCTTGCCCAGTAAAATGACAAATAAACCACATAGAATGAACTTTGAAGGTGTCTTTTTAATTTTTGTATTGTTGAGTCTTCACGGGTACCTCCTTTTTTGTTTATTTATTTTTACCATTTTTATATTATACATTTCATTCCGAAAGTAATTTAAATAAAGACTTGAACTTTACACATCTTGCGGCTTGTACAAATAAATCGACCAATTAAAACTGAAATTTGAAACCGTTTAAAAAGTTTTAAGCCTGAGGCTTGTGGTGTAGTGGGACGAGCACTGCTGATTCTGACAGCTTCTGACTTCTAATATTTAAAGGTTACGACAGAGTGGTTCGTCACAGGAACTTTTGTCCAAGGGTGCTTAAAGAAACCTCTCTATTATCCTTAGTGCACTAGAAGTCAGCATTAAAATACCATTCAGAATGTGAGGAGGAAGAACTATGGGAACATATAGATAAGTGTAAAAGCACTTCAACACAAAAGCAGAGAAGTGAAAAACACACTTCTTTAACAGTAAAAGGACACAATTGCGACACAAGGGGGAAGCGGTAACTGGATACTTACTAATGCCGTAAGTGTTATTAATTGAATTTTTTTTTTGTGTGATTAAATTGTCGGGACGTTCTGAAAAATGATTGCTTCCTGACTCCACTCTGTCAGAGGGGAACCACAGGGTGGTGCTGTTGGAACAGGAGAAAAGGAGGGAGACGGAGAGAGCGGAACGGGCTCAGAAGATTCTAAGTGACCAGGAAGAGAGTCACCAGGAGACCATTCGTCAGTTAATGGTGAGAATTCCACTTCTGAAATAACATATATTTAATGAATTAATTGATTAATTAATTAATTGATTAACAGATTAATTAATTAACTGTAGAAGGAGCTTAGAATTTATGTCAGTCCCCAGTGCTCGAAACACAAGTTTTCATGGAGACCAATAACTGACTCTTTTCTGTAGTGGCTCGAAATGAAATCATTCATCTGACTCGTGTGTGTTTGTTCTTGTATGAATGGTGATGGATATGAATGATAATATTACCTAGCTGCATACATGAGCTGGGATCCAATTCAACATTTGATTAATGTAATGCTAGCTTTAGCAGTAGTAGTTATCCTCAGTGCTTTACTTCCCATATAAATTGACCAGTCCTGCCAGTATTCTGATCTGATATTCGTTTTGGAAATGGTCTTTGAATCAATGGACAAACATGTAGAATTGCTTCTGTACTGGTGTGATTTACTGAATTACTTCACTTAATACTCCGCTGTATAAAATATACAATATACCCCAAAAAAAAGCTAGGTGTGTATGGCACTTTGGCGTAAGGGTGTTTTTTAAATGCATAAAATGTACATCTGCCTCTTAAGGGCAAGAAGGAGAAGGAGTTGGCTGAAGCACTGAAGGAGATGGAGCAAGCGCTGGACAGCAAACTGCTGGAACAGGAGCGGCTGGTGTCCAAGGGGTTCCAGAGAAAAGAACAGGCCCTGAGGGAGGAGATCCAGAATCTGAAGGAGGATATGGAAATCACAAAGCAGAGAGAGAAGGCTGCCCAGCAGCAGATGGTGACGAGCCTGACCATGGCCATCGCTGATGGTTTCCAACGCTACATGGAGTACAAGACAGCCTGCGAGGAGAGCAAACTACTGGAACTGCAAGACGCGGAGAGAAAATACAAGCTCCGGCCGGAGTCGGGTCAGCTCCACCACGGCCCCAGGCCCGGCTTAAGCCAGGGCGGGGGGTTAAAGCAAGGCGCTCCGGGGCAAGGAGGCCCGAACCTCCAAGAGCACCAGCAAGGGGAGGACGAACTTGGACAGGCACAGGCAAGCTCCTCTATGGCTGGCGCGGCGGTGGAACAAGCTCATTCAAAGTCCAATGTGAGCCCCTGAGGAAGGAGCAAATCCGCAGCGTGAGGGCAGTACATTGAATTCCGTATGGTTGGCTGCAGGTTACTCATTAAAAAATGTCAGATTTTTTCAAATTTATGTTTTACAAATTATAGCTTTTGTTACACTGTTAGCATGCAGCATGTTTCAGTAATGTTATGCTTGGAGGCTTCTTGGTGATGCAGGTTGCAGATGAATGGAGATGCAAATTAGATGTACTTACGCATAAGCTCAAGCTCAGTTGAGTAAGGATTCATGTATTTACCCTGTACAGCACTGAATTAAGTATAAAGATAAATAAATTTAATTAAATAAAAGTTGTAAATTTATTATAATTCCAACCTAATTAAAGGGTGTTATTTATTGCCGTATTGGAAGGTAGCTCCATGTGTAAAATGTATCAACTTTTTTTTGTTTGATCAGTAATTCATTACTACATAGACACAAGGTTTAATAGTACATGCAGCAGCAGGACCACTCTGCCACTGCAGGCGATGCCCGCTGGCTGCAGGTGCCCGATCCACCAAAGGGGTCGCTCTCGCGCAGCGCGCTGGGGGAGTTCCCTGCTGAGCGAAACCCACCAGTCCTTCTGTCAGGGACGCGGGTCAGATAATGCGGGTTCACACCTAGGATTGGACACATGGATTTTTTTACCCGGGTTGTTGCGTCGGGGGTATGTGAAGGGGGTATGTGACGTTGCGGCAGACTACAAACAAGCCGCTCTGACAACCTTGATTCCTGTCTCGGGTCCCTGCGTGATTTTAAAGTCTGTAGCACTAACCTTCTTGAAGAGGACTCTAACTGCTGCTTCAGTCAATGTTTTACAGAGGACTGCAATTTCTTTAATGTTTTGCACTGAATATTCTTGTGTCCCTATGTATCTGTGCTGTATGTGCAATGAGTAGGTGTGTTGTGCATTTTCTAATTTTCCATATCTCTAGACAGGTGTCTGTTGTGAGAGAGGTGTACTCACACCTGTATAAATTAAGGATAATTTATGTTTTTAGCCGTGGCCACAACAACACAATGAAAGCAACGATTTGCCTGCTGAGATGAAGACCCCTCTACTTTGGCTATGGGAACGACCTTGTGTAGGGGTGGGGTGGTTAGAGCGTCATCTGCAGGTGGGGAGGGAGCAGTTTAGCTGGCCTGTAACCATACCTGTTGGCAATTTTCAGCAATTGTTAACTGTTTATATGCTCTGCCAGCAGTGAGACCGGGGCGCGGGAATGAGAAACGTGGCGTTTGTTTCCTTCGGCGGCTGTGTGTGTTCTGTTTGTTTGGTAACACGTTGTGGTTTAAGCACACAATAAAACCCGCGCGCGTCTCATACTTGCGCACTGTGTGGTTTGTGGGGAGAGGAACATCAGGTCCCGTTACAGACCTACACTCTTATTGCTTCGCAAGCCTGTAGCAGACGTTCCCGTACTGACTCCCATGTCTGAACATCGCTGCATCGTCCTGCTGTTCTGGGCCGAGCAAGAGCAATGCGGTTGTTGATTTAACATTTTTAACCAAAATCTCCTGACATTCCAGTTGTTTTATTTTATTTTATTGATGTGAATTGCTGGCTTGATTGCCAAGCGTTTTAATCAGATTTTACAAGGTTAAAACCGGAATATGGTAGTTATTTGAGGTAACTGCTTTTTTATTATTTCTTTGGTCACTGTCAGTATGGCCACTTTATGTATGGTGTTATTGCAGTTTTAGGTGATTGTTAACGTTATCTGTGTAAGACAATATATATGCTCAATTTTTAAAAATTAATTATCCACGACTTTTACCAACTCTTTACCTTTTTACACAAAGATTTAACACATTTTTGAGCATTTATTTTTCACAGTAGGCTACTATTAAGTGGACAAGATTCATGTTGCAATTGATCCTATAATTGCTCTCATCCACACTTTAGCCATGCATCTTTAATAAAATACGAGTCTGTAAAGAGAAATCTCTAAAGGTTTGGAAAAAAATCTTTATTTTTCATTTGTTCCTTCATAATTTCCATGAACATGCAGCACATGCATGCTGGCTGTCATATTGTCTCAGGCTATATTAAACATTTATGTTAAAGATACACTATATGATCAAAAGTATCTGGTCACCCCTTGATCTAGTGCTGTTTTTCATGGTTTGAGCTATGCTCTTTAGATCCAGTGAAGGCAAATTTTAATGCAATGACATTTTAGACGATTCTTCCATCTTTGTGGCAACAGTTGGTGGAAGGCCCTTTCCTGTTTCAGCATGACACTGTCCCAAGGCACACAGCGAGGTTCCTATAGAAATATTTGTTGAGATTGGTGCATATTTGTCGAGATTGGTGTGGACAAGCCTCCACAGAGCCCTGACCTCAACTCCATCCAACACCTTTAGGATCAACTGGAAAGCCAACTGTCAGCCAGGCCTAATCGCCCAATCAGTGCCTGACCTCACCAATGCTCTTGTGGCTGAATGGAAGCAAATCCCTGCAGCAATGCTCCAATAGTTTCATTAATAGTTGAAGGAAATAATTTTTTGACAATATGGAAATTTCCACTCATAGCAAAGTATCTGATCCGTCGACCAAGGGGAGCTGGTCTAATTGTAAAAACGAAGGATCTTCAAAAACCTGCGTCAATCTATTTCTGGTTTCGCCGTCATTTGGACATATCGACACCTTAGTGGATACACGGCCATCGCGATTGTGTACTTCGGCACATTGTTTTGCGTATGCATACGTACGAGTTACTTAGTTAACTTAGTAGCCTCGTATGTAACTTCCTTAGCTATGAAGGTAGCTAACAAGGCTCTGTAGCTGGATTTATCATCTGCAATGTGTGTTTCTGGCGCAAAATGCCTGCCGTGCATCACCCAGGTGGGTGCTACACATTGGTGGTGGGTGAGGTGAGTTCCCCTTCACTGTAAAGCACTTTGAGCATTCGGAAAAGTGCTGTATAAACGTTATTCTATAAGGATATTCTATATATTCTATAAAGCCACAGGGTTAAATTCATACCGCTAATGTCACAGTTAGCTAAATACATTTTTCCTTGCTAGCTAGCTTAACTAAGCACGTAACTATTAAAATGTTAGGTTATTGATAATGTCTATTGTCAGTAATTGTGGTTTCCATTCAAACGAACCCCAGTTAGAACCCCAGCGCATTGCTTCGCTGCCAGCTTAATCTTTGTGCTGGGCCTGCCACACAGGCCTTTCTTCAGTTCGCCTGCTTTAGCTAGCTACTTAGCGTGCAGTGCTTTAGGCTAATAAATGTGTAATAATGTCCAATGCAGATCCTATGTGAATAAGCACATAGTTACACATGCTTAGCCTCATATTCAATAAAGGCATTGTTGCGTCCAAATGATACCTGAACTGGAAACAGATTAACGTAGGTTTAGCAGATCCACTGTTTTTACAATTACAATGGCAGCTTGTCATGTACTGTTATTCCACAAACACATTTGTGGATCGACAGCATGAATCGCATTTTAAAAAATGCTTCCTTTATTCTGCAGTCTTTACTGTTGTTTAATTTTATGTTTAATGCTAACTTTTTAAATATATACATTCAGAATATATTTACTCAACTGCAAAAAAAAGTTTAGGCTATCTGCACCTAATACATTTCTGAATATCGTGCTCAGGGAAAGGCATGATGAATTGAAACAAAAGATATATGCATCAAGGTTTCTTTTTCAAGTTTCTGATTTTGTTCTTGTTTTCTTTTGACAGGCTATGCAATCAGATGAAAAACTCTCCATTGGTTAGGTGTTTCTCATTCGCAGTGACCAGGAAACCTCAAAATTTTATCAGGCACAATTCTCTTATGTGATTCTACATGAAACATGAGGCCGTTTGATTTCCATTAAATTTTTATTTTAAAAAAAAGTCAAAATAATTTTGGACTAATATTTTAAAAAAAACACCCTGAGTTCTTGGTGAGAAGAAATGATATAATGTATTCACTAAAAGGCATGATCATGTGTCTGGATGGATAAAATACAACCAAACAATCATATGCCTGTGAAACGATACACAATATGTTTTGAGCATTCAGCATTGTTATGTAAAAATTGCATTTTTTATCTTAATGATACATTATTAATCCAAACTCAATTTTTTTAAACGTCTGTAGAAATAATTTAACTTGAATAGAACAGTGGTCCTTTAGCCTTAGAGAGCTAACAGACAACAGATTATAAGTGACACTGAGGATCTTGCACATTACCAGCAGACTGCAGTTGACCGCTAGGTAACTGAGGCATTTGGGAGGGGATTGTGGGTTATGAGACGAGCGTGGTGCTGGTGCTTGTGGGATGGGGACAATCAGAAAGGGGAGGGCAAGGGGGTCGGAAAGCAGAGTTGTATTGGTGGATGTTGAATTGGGGAGGAAGGTTGGGTAAGGTGAGGGGAACAGGTCAACATTCTGCTCAGTTGAAAAGGATGACAGAGGCCAGGGGCACCAGGAGGAGGAAGAGGACACTCTGTCCGATGCGCAGGGCGTTGTTGCACAGGTTTCCCTCACAGCAGTTCAGGTCCACACCATTGCTTTCTATTTGAGCATTCAAGGATCCTGAACAGAAAGTTTGGGAGGCACATCCCTTCGTTGTCATTGCCTGTCCACCAGTGGACTCTTCAAAAAGAATGGGGGGAAAAAATTAATTATGAAGAAAAATATTGATGACAGACCACACATCTACAGAAACAGCCTGACCTAGAGATTCAGTTCCTGCAGCTAGTTCTTTCATTTTAATTTCTTGCAGATTAAGTACACAGCATCTTATATTATTGCAATTAAAAAGTGACAAATCCAAATTACTACAGCCATAATAATTTACTATAGCCATTATAATTTCAGTTGTCACACATTGTGGAAGGGGAAAAAAACACCACATCAATGAGAATGGATAACGTGGTTAATGCAGAATTCAGAATCAAAGTGGCATTTATTGGTTTAAAGACAATACATTTCATCTGTAAGATGACAACATCAATGCTCAAGTAATAAAATGCCATATTTTAGTTAAATTTGTACCATGTCTATTTCCAGCATCAAATTCAAGACATTGCTGATCCATTTCTCACCTGTGGCATTAATGCAGCGATCTTCAGATCCCTTGCACTCCAAAGTACTTGTGCAGTTATTACCCACACAGGTAAAACACTTCTTTCCATTGGGGGAGGAGTTTGGCAATTCTATAACAAGAATAAGATAATGTATGAATTCTGGACATTAACCCTTTGAACGGCGGGCTTTTTGAAATTCCAAATCAGTATTCTAGAATGCCGTTGCTTTCAATGACCAGTAGTGATTGTTACATCAGCGTTAGAATGTTCAGTTAAGAACATTCTAATTGCTTACTTGCGATCTTGCGCCTTAAAGGCCCAGTCAGTAATTATGATTGCTAATTGATGAAAACTAGGCAGATGGCAACTAAGTACCTTGTGGGTTATGGTTTTTAAGGTCTTGCACTGGCATCTTAGTAACCCAGGAAACAACTTTGCTTAAAATTCTGTTACGGTTGCAGTTTGTATAACGTTACTGTGTCAATTTGCCAGTATATCTGAGGTAGTTAGGCATGGTTTATTTGGAAAAAAGATAGCTAAGTATTTATTTTCATATTGTATGCTCTATGATTGTTTTGCTTCAGTAAATGCCCACTTGTAAATATGGATTCTGTGGTAAGATCAAGCTTTGAAGTGCTTGTCGGCTCATTGGTTTTATCACCTAGACCCCTCCTAAAAATGGGATTTACACCCATATTTTAAACTTTTGACATTTTTAACACTACACACATAAAGACTGAAAAATACAACAGCTGTTTGTAGATAACTAATTATTGACAAAATGTCACTTAGAACGCTGTAATTCTCGTGTCGGAAATGTACACATGGAATATTTACCTGGAGCTAGCGCAGTGTTGCAGAGGTCGGTACTACAGCATTCGGTGTTTACAGTTTTCCTTGCGATTCCAATGTTAACAGATCCAGTGACACATTCATCCTGTGCTGCACATGACTTCCTTTTCATTGTACTAGTCAGAGTATCTCCTAAAGGCCAAAGATAGAGGGATCAAAAAAGATCAAAAATAAAAATCACCATTCACAAAGGCAATTAGTCTGCATATGAAATATGTAAGACTGCTGTTGTCAGAAGTTGTACATATTCATCCATCAGATAATGCTTATTTGAATGGGGGAGAGAAAGAAAGCCTGTTGATGTCCCAGTATTAAAAAAACAAAACAAAGCCTGTCACATATTAAGCCCTTTAAGGGACATGAGCATCCATGTCTTAATCTCAAGAACCTTATATTGCACATTGCCGACTCCTAAATTTCAAGGGACATTCAATAAAAAATAAAATAAATAATATTTCTGAAAATATATTCACAGCAACGTTTTTTTTAATGTCATCCAGGACACTTGTCATATGTAAATTTGTACTTTATTTATCTTTTATCTTTTTAGGAAGCCTTTTTATAACACTTTGGCCAGGGACTACAGATGAAAATCAGCCTTTTGCCTAAATCTGGCGTATTTACATTTGTTGTTGATTAATATGCACTGTCCCTTCTAGAGCCCGACCGATGCCAGATTTTTGGGTCCGATGCCGATCCCGATTTTGGAGAGTCCTAGCCCACCAATTACCGATGTTTTGACCAATATTTTGTCAAAAAGTGCAGCATTTTCAAATCAATTTGAAAAACTTATAATATAGTTTCTATATTTAAGAACATTTAACTTATAAGCAAACAAATAAAAATAAAAATAAACACACAAATAACTTTTTAGAAAATGTAAAAGATGATATTAAATATATATATTGACACCATCTTTAAGTGTGTGAAATCAAAATAACTCCACACCTTGCTTTTACTCCTTTCTTTTCCAGCAATCTATAAAAAAATGATTTGAAAAAATCAGTTTTTCAGTTTCAAACATACTGTCAGGGTTCTGTTGTCTTCTGTTGTCTTCCCCCTTGTTGTTCTCTGTTGGGCCGCCATACGGCGGTACCTCTGTTTTGTGTTCAGTTGATTGTTTTATTGTTTCTCGTTATCTAATTATTAGTTGCGTTGTGTCTCGTGTTCCCCTCCCTCTCTGTGGCTTGATTGTTCATCGTGCCCTCCTGTGTCTCGTCTGCGTCTTTCTATTTAAGTCTCCCTCTCGCCGACTCAGGCGCTGGAATCGTTTGCGTTGGTTTGGTTTGTTTGATTTGTAACCTGCCTGCCTGCCTGCCTGCCTGCCTGCCTGCCTGCCTGCCTGCCTGCCTGCCTGCCTGCCTGCCTGCCTGCCTGCCTGCCTGCCTGCCTGCCTGCCTGCCTGCCTGCCTGCCTGCCTGCCTGCCTGCCTGCCTGCGATTCCTGTTCACCTGTTGCTTGTCGGCCTGTGCCCTGCCTGCCCTGTTTTCCCTCGTTTTTGGGTTTTTGTATTTTTTGTTTTTTCTTGTGAATTTTTGAAGATTTTCGTTGTTTGTAAGTTTCGCCCTGCGAGTCCCGTTGTTCCCTGTTTTAATTTATTAAAGTCTTTGTTTTCCCATTTTTGGACTTCTGTTTTTTACTCTGCGTTTGGGTCCATTCCCGCACCCTCCCTGACACATACATCTTTATGAATATTATTGTTGTTATTATTTCTTAGTATCTTTTCTCAGTAAATTCATTATATTTTCTTATTTTATTTCTACTACATGATCTCAGAGTAAGACTTTATCTAGCGAGCTTCCCTGTCCATAAGAATTTGGTGGTGAAAATAACCCATGGGGCATGTTGGAACATTTTCACATCCGCCACTTTCGGCAAAACTGTAAGAAATTGGTAAAGTGCTGGGAATCTAGTTTTGGGGTCTATTTGTAGCTAACAGGCATATGTATAGCAAAAATAGTAATAAAACCCAAATCATTTTTAAATGAATAAGCTTAATTCAAAAAGTGTTCCAACGTGCCCCGCTCTCCCCTACGTAGTGTGCGATTTCGGACGCAGCCATAATTGACCTATTTAACCAAGGATTACCAGACACCGAACTCACAGGTAGCCTACGTAAACCGTTGCTTTTCCAAATATTAGAATTCTGATCACAGCTGATGACTCATGTGCCACTTACAGAATTTCACTTACCTACCTTGCTCCAGCTGTATTGCAGCACACAGTAAATCATAAATCGTTATATCTCACCTTCGTAGTGTGTTTCGGTGATACTGGCGCAGTTGGTTTTGCTCGCATGACATGTTTCTGTAGATTCCGAAAAGCATGATCCAGTGGCACCGGCTTGACACACGTAACAATCCAGTGCGTATACTAAAATATATTTTTAAAAAGCAGTTTTTTTTTTTTTTTGGAAAAACTATAGAGTTGCATTAAAAGACCTCTCTCCCTTTCCAATGTAAGACTTCATTTCCATGTTACCGTTTAATTCGTTTTTTAAAAAGCTGCATACACAAAAGGACAGGAAAAACAATGCTAATACCTCAAAGGAATTACCTTAAATTAATTTTGTATATAAATTTAAGTAGCAAATCTATATCAGATTGGATAAACATTTGAGAAGGGCTGAATTACAGTCTATGACAGAAGACTATATTATCCCCGTGCACGTTAAACTAAATCCCACATACCGTTTGTGACAATAATTTAAGTCTAGGCTACATTGTTCGTTGCGAATTTTCACAAGAGCAGGTTTTAACGGTATTACCTCCAGAGCAGAGCGCGCACGCAAGGGTGAGAGTGACTAGCGGTTTCATTGTTTCCTGTATGGTGCAGGCAGTCAACGGGTAACGTAGCCTACTTGCGACCGTTTTATATACAGTGAGCATGAGAGGCGTAACCGCGTTAAAATACATGGAGTCAGGTCACTTCTGATGAATAGAAACTTAAAATTGGATTTTTCCTTGTAATTGGGAATAGGGGCAGAAGTAGTGGCACATTCTTGCTCAAGGCAGGCTAGGTTGCTACGTCGCACGTGAACAGGATTACTGTAGCCTACTATGGCAAGCCCTTTTAACATCTAATAGCCTGTCCGGATTCACATTACAGATATCTGTAATTCATTTATGACTAGTCAAAACGCTAATTTAACATATCTCTAACTACATTTAGACCTGTAAGATTTCGGTTCAATGGAACTCCAATTAAAGATATCTACAATTCAGTTTTGACTGTCTAAAACGTGAATTCCAGATTGAAAAAGATTATTTATATATACGGAGTGTAGCACAGTGGGTAAGGAACTGGGTTTGTAACCGAAAGGTCGTAGGTTCGATTCCTGGGTAGTGCACTGTTGTTGTACCCTTGCGCAAGGTATTTAACCGAAATTGCTTCAGTATATATCCAGCTGTATAAATGGATACAATGTAAAAATGCTATGTAAAACGTTGTGTAAGTTGCTCTGGATAAGAGTGTCTGCTAAATGCCTGTAATGTAATATATTTTTAATTCCTTGTTATTGAAGATATCTAAATGATCTTTTTTGATATCTGAACCTAAGATATTACTAGTCAAAATACAATTGTAGATATCTTGAACTTGAGTTATTACTAGTTAAAAGTCATTTTAAGATATCTACAAATAAGTTTTGGATATCTTGAAACGAGATCGATCTTATTTTGGAGATATCTTCAATTAACATTCTGACTAGTGGGAATACATTTATAGATATCTTCAATAACCATTCTGACTAGTCAAAATTCAGGCCCGTGCGAGAAATGAGCTGTTAACTTTCCTGTCTAAAACAAGACGACTGTTTCGCCCCATGGCTTTCCACTTCGTAGCATTTTCTAACTTTTTAATTTTTTTAGAGAACAGCAACCACCATTTCTTAAACCATAGCCTAATTGATCACACTAGGTTTGCAAAACATTACATTTACATAATATTTTATTTGGCAAACGCTTTTATCCAAAGCGACGTGCAATAGGTGTCAAAGATATATTTAATTCTTAAATAAGAATCTAAAGAATCTAACTTATCTAAATAAGTTTTGGATATCTTGAAACGAGACCGATCTTAGTCAAAAATGGAATTAGAGATATCTTCAATTAGCGTTTTGACTAGTCTAAATGTAATTAGAGATATCTTAAATTAGCGTTTTGACTTATCATAAATGAATTACAGATATCTTTAATGTGAATCCGGACAGGCTATTGAATGTTAAAAGGGCGTGCCATATACTTAGGTATACAAAGCACTGTCTATAAGCCATTGATTAAAACTTGGGAAATCTAGACCTGCGGTTTAAAAAAATAATATTAAAATGAGGCCTGTCTACAACAAACAATTGGCTATCTTAGCTCACACAAATTAAAGCTGTTAAATTATCAACATGACTGCACTATATGTTTGAACTTTGTCTGCATCTAGTGCACATCATGAATCAAATGCATAATAATAATAATAACTATTATTATTATTATTGTCATTATATATAGAAAATTGTGTTTACATATGATTTGTTTATTATTTTATAAAATAAATTACACTATTGTACTTATGTGGCTAAACTTTAAGTGACCCACAAACATACAGTGCATTAATGGGGCAAACATGTGTCTGGGTAGGTTTGTAGGATTAAATATTTGTAATTTTTAGCTGTATTTATTGGGATGGCAGGTATGCCATCCCGCCAAGTTCCGCCTTTGCGGGGGCATGCCCCATACCTATACAGCACCGAGAGTTTGGCACTTTTCAGGGTTCCCCACAGAAATAACCACAACAGCCACAGACACTCAGCCCTTAAAAACTTTAAATTCTGTACATTCTGACCCCATTTCAACAGACAGATTTCATAAACAACTTCACACAATGTCCACACATTTTGCGTTTTCTCCTTCTTCTTCTTATTCTCTTTCTTCTTCTTCTTCTTCTCATTCTTATTTTTCCTGCCGCCTATCCCACTAATAACATGTCTTGAAAGAATTGAGGAAATATTGGGTAGCATTGCTTTGAAATGCATCTTATGTCATTTCGGTGAGGCAAGATAGCCTATTTTGTTTGTAGTACCGTAACTTGGCGTCATTTTGATGTCAATACTTTTGAGTAACTTGGCATTTTTGTACGTTGAAAACGTGTTTTTTATGAGATTTATTATACTGTGTCTGCTCCAGAGACACGAGAATGTGCCAGGATGGATGGCCTGAGTTCAGCAGATGCACTGGACAAAGCACGTTTTCCATACCGTTCACGGCGGGCTCCTGCTGAAAGGAACCAGTCTTGTTATCTCCTCTGCTGTAAGGAACGACATCCTCACTAAACTTCATGAGGGTCATCTAGGCATGGCAAAATGCAGAGTGCGTGCGCGTGGAGCTGAGAGCTGCAGTGGTCGTTCCAAGGCATCTGCACTCCAGCACCACAAACAGCACCCGGTTTCAGTCCGGAACTCACTATACCCACAACTAAATTTGGGGCGGCCAGCGTGAATCCACAAATACGAGGCTTGTGAACAAAATGAAAAAAACAAAAGCGATGTGAAAAAAGAGTGAAAAGTAAATGTGTAAAATGTGTTTTGAGTATGCCTTAGATAGGTTGTTTGAAAGAAAATGTTTGAGTAAACAACAACAAAAAAAGAATATTTCAGGTTGAATATTGAAACTGTTATGGTAAGATTTTTTTATGGGTATGGCTGTGTTCAGTTAAAGGCTTCAATAAACTAGTCTAATGCTTTACAAATTCAGCCCAAGGTTTCATTGCCTGCCTTATAACGTTAGTCACGGAGCTATCATGGTAACAGAAATGATTAACAGATTCTGAATAAAAGGACATTATCAGTGACTGAAATTACTCTCACTCTGATGAGTTTGTAGAAGACATAGTTGCTGATCCTGATGGACTGCCGCAGTACAGCCATTCAGGTTTGTGCCAGAGGTGGTTGGAGGTGGTGTATTCTTCCCAAAGCCACAATCAGAACATGTTTTTTTTTGTTGAGAAATTCACTTTTTAGTTATCTTGCCCAGATTCATACGACAAGACTGGCCCCAAATACGTACGTCCCTGTACGTCCTGTACAAGGATATTAAACAATACGGACTGCATGCTAAGAGTGTTAACTCTATCAATGCCTGCAGATGTACGGCACTAACTAGGTAGTTCGAACCTCAGATCTATTCTAATCCACCTCTTGCAAGCGAATTAGTATGATGTTGATTACACCGCGTTATCGCAATAACTTACTTATGCGCATCAATTTGTAGCGATATAGGCAAATTGTTTCGTGGAGATAGGACAGCATCACTTCCTCACTCTGTCACATCACAAAATATGATGTAGGTGATCATTCCAAAGTTTGCTGAAAAAAGGAGGGCAAAAAGAGTAAGCAATTTGATCTTTCAGGGCTTACTTCTTGTCTTTATGTCAATAAATGTATGTTTATAAATGTTGTGAATCATAAAATAGGACAGTGTCCTCCATTTGGCTTGTGTATTTCTATTTATTTATTTATTTATTATTTATTTTTTTGCAATATCTGGTGTTTGCCCTTACAGCAATGAACTGCCTGCATGGACATTCAGCTAAATGTTCTGCCAGTGGAATACGCCCTGTAACCTGTTAGCTGTAAATTGTATATGATAGGATACGATGGCTTAAAACTTTTCTCTAACCCTGCCGAACATTGCCTACAGTACTTCACAAGTGGGGTCATTTAGAAGAATATCAAGCTTACCTCAGTTAGCAGTATATTAATTATTTACGTTGACACCGACAAGCAGGAAGAAAGCCGCTGCCACAGGAAACCAGTTAGGTTTGTCAGTTTAATTCTCGTAAAACAGTTCACAGGGAACAGAAACTTTAAAACAGGAACCGAGAACCAGTTTGTCTTCAGAGGAAGTGTGTGGGTCCGTTTTGCACACCTTATTTGGAAATGCTTGCACTAGGCCTAGGCTACTCGCTAAAACTGCCTATTTGGGGAGAGCTGGCTATATGATAGTATTGCTATTGAGTAGCCTATTTTTGTGCATCAATTGCACTGATACTCAAGGAAAATCAGGGGAAGATTCCGCCACTGCCTAGTGATTAAAACTGATTTTTCTAAATCGCATCTATCATTTAATCTCCTTAACACAATGCGAAGAAGCTGTGTGTCCCTTTCCCATTGCTTCAGATCGTTTGCATGCTTGTTAATCACTGAAAATTAATTAAAACGAGATCAATGATTAGTTTAAAGGAAAGTTTTGCGCATCACCAATTTTCAGCTCACCAGTCGCCGCTGGTTTTATTTTGTTTCAATTCTACAGTTTAAGAAAGATGGATAAAGGAGGAAGAAAGGGAGGACAAAAGAGGAGGATGACCGATTATTTTCGTGGGTAAAAAAAATCTTAGCATTAATGACACACAGTAAAATAAATATTTTATGTAAAAGCTTGCAACAATAGTATACATTCTTTTTAAAACATTGTTTTCCTTAATTACAATTATGTGCACAATACATTGGGATGGCAGGTATGCCATCCCGCCAAGTTACGCCTTGGCGGGGGCATGCCCCATACCTATACAGCACCGAGAGTTTGGCACTTTTCAGGGTTCCCCACAGAAATAACCACAACAGCCACAGACACTCAGCCCTTAAAAACATTAAATTCTGTACATTCTGACCCCATTTCAACAAACAGAATTCATAAACAACTTCACATGTCCACACAATAAAGCCCCAAACTAAGGGGATTTTGCGTTTTCTCCTTCTTCTTCTTCTTCTTCTTCTCTTTCTTATTCTTCTTCTTCTTCTCATTCTTATTTTTCCTGCCGCCTATCCCACTAACAACATGTCTCCCCATTGGACATTTCACTGACACCAGCCAAATCTTCACCTACACGACCCAATGAAAAACTTGCATACACACGCAAAATACCCATACCTTTTTACTCTGAAACATTTGCAGTTTAATCAGCTAGTCTGCCTGTGCCCTAGTGGGCAAGGTTACAGCCTTGAGAACACAGAGTCGTAGGTTCAAGCCCAGCTAGGAACGTGTTTCTTTAACCTGCTTCGACCCT
Source organism: Anguilla anguilla (assembly GCF_013347855.1). Classification (NCBI taxonomy): domain Eukaryota; kingdom Metazoa; phylum Chordata; class Actinopteri; order Anguilliformes; family Anguillidae; genus Anguilla; species Anguilla anguilla. Next base: position 74,894,424 of record NC_049201.1, on the reverse strand, counting down.
CACTAATTATTGTCTACTACTTATCAATTATTGCTTTTGCACCATATCTACCCGCCGTTCACCGTTCAGTTATTAACCGGCTACAATATTGCTAAGCCATATGCATTATCACTTACCGTCTGTACGTTCAGTTATTAACCGGCTACAATATTGCTAAGCCATTTGCATTATCACTTACCGTCTGTACGTTCAGTTATTAACCGGCTACAATATTGCTAAGCCATATGGATTCAACGGGAGCTCTTCTGTGCTTACTGGCCTGTGTTCTTCTTTAACCCTCCTGTTATGTTGCGGGTCAAATTGACCCTTTTTAAAGTTTTAAAATCTAGGAAAAATACTTAAAATTATTTTTTCAGTATGAAACTTCTTCTACTGGCCTTAATTAGTGTAATCAACATTTTAAATGAAAATGGTTCATTTCATGTATTTGCAAACCCCCCCTGTATGGGGATTGACCCGGGAACATTTTTGCTGTACCTAAAAAATGAACAGAACAGGAGGGTTAAAACCACCGGCAGGTTTGCTAATGATATTTCACGCATTGCATAGCTTTGGCATTGTGCTGCACTAACGAAGTCACAGACTGGTAAACCTCCGGTTTATGGTTTGAATCCCGACTCGCCCTCAGGCAGATCATTTCCTCTTTTACACTAACGTTTTCTTCCGCTTATATTTGCTTTACCAAAACTCACTCACAGCCATCCATATGCATTTCATGACGCAAATGTATTCCTTTTTTTAAAAAGTTACACCAGTTCATCACTGTGCCATTTCTACTAACTACATTTCTTCACTTGGCTACCGTACAAAACCATCATATCAGCAAACGCCACGTTTCTACATTCATGTTACCTCGCCCTGTTCTCTATCTAGCCACATAGGCTACAAACAATTACTACGTACGTACGTTCTGCAACTCCGCATTAAAACATTACATTTAAAATCATGATTCACTCATAAGTATAACTACTAGCACTGAACATGAGAAACACATTTGTGCAATAGATTGTACTCGTTATTTAACCCTCCACTTCAACAACTATTGTCAAATACAGACTGTTATATATACCGTTTGATAAGGAAACTAAGCTCGCTCATGGTCACTTCATTTACTTCACACTATAGTCTGTGATCATGTCAACCTTCACTTACATGCCCATTCTGTTAAAAAACATATTGTTTCAACTACGCAATTTCATCATTTCGCCTAATTTATCTCACACTTGTTATTTTCTCATATGCAAAGCCTGCTGGGACATATGCGTCTGCTCCTATTCTCCACTATCAACTTTTCCGGTTCTATCTAGCTTAACAAAACAGCAAAGAGGATTCCTACCTGCAGATAAGCCTATCAAAATGCCTTATAAACCTTACAAACACTAAAAGTGCATCTTCACGAAATAACAGACAACGGAGCAGGACAGAAGGGTACACAAGTTGCGACCTAGGCAGCTCTAATTCTACGGGCTTGCTGAATCTTTTGTCAATCAAGGCTCGTTGGATGCCCGTCAAATCCGTGAGTAGCCTACATAGCTACACTGGCCATATTTCACCTTTTCTGATGCGTTTACAATTACGCCACCGCACGATTTGTCACAGCCACTGTTTTACATATATAGCAAACTGAAACTTCTAAACGTACACGCTCATCAGACTGTACAAATTCACACAATGATAGCCATAATCCACAACCGTTTCTTACAGGGTCACTTCGCATTTCTCACTCTCGTAATAAAACGCTTTGCAAAAAGAAATGATATCTCATAAAAAACACGTTTTCAACGTACAAAAATGCCAAGTTACTCAAAAGTATTGATATCAAAATGACGCCAAGTTACGGTACTACAAACAATATAGGCTATCTTGCCTCACCGAAATTTCATAACATGTATTCCAAAGCAATGTTACCCAATATTTCCTCAATTCTTTCAAGTCACTTGGCCCTGTGTTTTGTAATCTTACCATATTACAATGTCATGCAAACGTTGTGTCAGATCAAAGTGTCAAATATTTCGTATTGCCTCATGGAACACATTGAAATTCATGTAGAAAACTGCTGGTCAGTCACTACAGGAAGCATATTTCTCCAGAAAACATATGTTTATACTTGCTTCTGAACTGAATTTGACTAAATGTACAAGTGATTGTATATTTGCAACGTACAATAAATACATGTAAAATACATATTGTACATACATACATAGAGAACTTCTTTATCCCCATGGGGACATTTCCCTCGCAGCATGTTACATTCACATTTACGAACAGGCAACTTTCACTTGCAGTGGAGTAATATTTGACCAGGGTTATCTGTACTTTGACCCAAGTAATGGGGTTGTGTAGCTACTTTGTCCACCACTGAAAATGTCCAACCGATTGAGACGTTAGTCAGTGCAAATGTTCATTAATGATCAAACTGTAAGGCGTAGGCTAGTTATTGGTAACTTGAGCAAGCGTCAGTACAAAAAGTCATGAATGATAAAACTGTAACACACTGATTAGCAAATTTCAGTTGAGAAAAGACAGATGTAGTTAGTTATTTACAAGAAAGTGTCAGTATTAAATATGTACTGAATTATCAATCTATAACATTCTTTATTCATAAGCAAGTGTCTGTACAGAAATGATCAAGTTCTAGCTAATCGTGCATTCGGACGGTCCTCGTGAACTCCTAAAGTCGGAAATTTATCACGTGACCAAGTCGTATTTACGAGGTGTTTGCGTTCGGGCGGTCATGGCAACTGGTAAATGTATCACATGAACAATACATATGTCCGCTGGGGATGTAAAGGACGTGGACCAATGAGATCACCCACTGTTGGTCAGATGATAAATCACTGAGAAACAGAATGATCTGAATGATCTTGAAAGATTGTGGTCAAAGAATCTACAGAGGACTACATTTTAAAATTTGAAATGGGATCCAGATTGAATTATCCTGGCACATCTTCATGCAGCAAAAAAACCCCAAACAATCCTGATATTTGGCGAACAGAGACTTATACTTGTGTTAGTTTTGTTTCTGAATTTTCAAAATTAGGACTACAGCATGCTTCGTAGCACACAATGTCAAACTTTTCTCACTGTGCCTGTTGAAACCTGTTCTGTCAGCAAAAGGTCAAGGTCATTAGCATAGCTAACGTTATTTAAAGTAACGAACTAACTAGCTGCTAAGGAGCTACTCTATTGGTTCAGTCATGTTTCTGCCATCTTAGAAATATTTCAAAAGTAAGATCAGTTTTATCATTTGAGGATACTGAGATAATTATACATGCTTTTATTTCATCATTTTTTCATCAGAAAAAAAACATTGGAATAAAACAAATTTGAATGTGAATTTTGGCTCTAGAAGGCTTGTTATTGGTAATGTATTAAAAGCTTTATGTCTGGATGTATTAGGGTGCTTTCTCCACCTTTTGTCGCCAGTGGCACTGCCACTGTGTAGTTGTCTCCTATGCATTTTTTCCTTTCACTTTCATTTCTCTGTAAACGAGTATGTGGTGTTCTGTGTCCGTTACAGTTTGTATTTACAATTGAAAAAATCGTTTTCGGCTTTGCGCCACATTTTGTCCCTCTCCAACAACATTGCAGCAGTAACCCGGGCATGCAGATTTTTCCTATACAACATCCGCAGAATCCGCCCCTTTCTCACCACCTACTCAACCCAGCTCCTGGTCCAAGCAATGGTTCTATCCCGCCTGGACTACTGCAACTCTCTTCTGGCTGGACTACCGGCATCTGCCACCAGACCCCTGCAGCTCATTCAGAATGCTGCGGCTCGTCTGGTCTTCAACCTCCCCAGACAGTCCCACGTAACTCCCCTGCTCACTACCCTCCACTGGCTGCCTGTTATAGCTCGCATCAAATTCAAAACATTGGTTCTAGCATACCAGGCAGTCAAGGGATCAGCCCCAGCATACCTCCACAAGATATTCAAACCCTACATGCCAGCCAGATCCCTCCGTTCTGCTACCTCAGGACGCCTAGCACCTCCCCCTCTTCGCACCTGCACTTCCAGAACACGTCTCCTGTCTGTTCTGGCCCCACGATGGTGGAATGACCTCCCTGTGGAGGTCAGAACAGCTGAGACTGTGACCCATTTCAAACGACGACTGAAGACCCACCTCTTCAGGCTGCACCTCTCCCCATCCCTCCCTTCCCCCCTGTAAATGACTAAAACTTAGGGTTGTAACTAGGCAGCTGTTTCATAGGTGACTTAGTCGATGCGCCTGTCTTAACGACTAATTGTATTTTTATTTATTTTTTATTTTTCCATAGATTGCGTTGTTGCCGTTCTCGTTGTTAGTGTTAATCAGTTTAACCATCAGGGTCCAAGTTGAACTATGCGGTTGTTCCCTGTACTTGGACCGATACTTCTCTCTAGGGTTTTCGTCATACTTGTTCCTGGTTATGGTTATACACTTTGTTGTACGTCGCTCTGGATAAGAGCGTCTGCCAAATGCCTGTAATGTAATGTAATGTAATTTTTTCAACTGTAAATACAAGCTGTGACGGACACAGAACACCTCCTATTCACAGGATGGTTTTTCTGTTAGGCACGATGATAGGTCCCAGTTCCCTAGGGCAAATGAAAAATAATACTGGTTAAAAAAATATGGATTGAAAAATAAATAAATAAAAGCCAAAGCCACCCAAACAGCTCCATAAAACAGTAGTACTTTTTTAGTACAAGGTGTGCTGCGCACGTCGGCCTTGTAAAAACTTAAAACTACTTAAAACTTTTCTCTAACCCTGCCAAACATTGCCTACAGTATTTCACAAGTGGGGTCATTTAGAGGAATATCAAATAGCTAACGTTATTTAAAGTAACGAACTAACTAGCTGCTAAGGAGCTACTCTATTGGTTCAGTCATGTTTCTGCCATCTTAGAAATATTTCAAAAGTAAGATCAGTTTTATCATTTGAGGATACTGAGAGAATTATACATGCTTTTATTTCATCATTTTTTCATCAGAAAAAAAACATTGGAATAAAACAAATTTGAATGTGAATTTTGGCTCTAGAAGGCTTGTTATTGGTAATGTATTAAAAGCTTTATGTCTGGATGTATTAGGGTGCTTTCTCCACCTTTTGTCGCCAGTGGCACTGCCACTGTGTAGTTGTCTCCTATGCATTTTTTCCTTTCACTTTCATTTCTCTGTAAACGAGTATGTGGTGTTCTGTGTCCGTTACAGTTTGTATTTACAATTGAAAAAATCGTTTTCGGCTTTGCGCCACATTTTTTCAACTGTAAATACAAGCTGTGACGGACACAGAACACCTCCTATTCACAGGATGGTTTTTCTGTTAGGCACGATGATAGGTCCCAGTTCCCTAGGGCAAATGAAAAATAATACTGGTTAAAAAAATATGGATTGAAAAATAAATAAATAAAAGCCAAAGCCACCCAAACAGCTCCATAAAACAGTAGTACTTTTTTAGTACAAGGTGTGCTGCGCACGTCGGCCTCGTTAAAACTTAAAACTACTTAAAACTTTTCTCTAACCCTGCCAAACATTGCCTACAGTATTTCACAAGTGGGGTCATTTAGAGGAATATCAAATAGCTAACGTTATTTAAACTAACGAACTAGCTAGCTGCTAAGGAGCTACTCTATTGGTTCAGTCATGTTTCTGCCATCTTAGAAATATTTCGAAAGTAAGATCAGTTTTATCATTTGAGGATACTGAGAGAATTATACATGCTTTTATTTCATCATTTTTTCATCAGAAAAAAAAAACATTGGAATAAAACAAATTTGAATTTGAATTTTGGCTCTTGAAGGCTTGTTATTGGTAATGTATTAAAAGCTTTATGTCTGGATGTATTAGGGTGCTTTCTACACCTTTTGTCGCCAGTGGCACTGCCACTGTGTAGTTGTCTCCTGTGCATTTTTTCCTTTCACTTTCATTTCTCTGTAAACGAGTATGTGGTGTTCTGTGTCCGTTACAGTTTGTATTTACAATTGAAAAAATCGTTTTCGGCTTTGCGCCACATTTTTTCAACTGTAAATACAAGCTGTGACGGACACAGAACACCTCCTATTCACAGGATGGTTTTTCTGTTCGGCACAATGATAGGTCCCAGTTCCCTAGGGCAAATGAAAAATAATACTGGTTAAAAAAATATGGATTGAAAAATAAATAAATAAAAGCCAAAGCCACCCAAACAGCTCCATAAAACAGTAGTACTTTTTTAGTACAAGGTGTGCTGCGCACGTCGTCCTCGTAAAAACTTAAAACTACTTAAAACTTTTCTCTAACCCTGCCAAACATTGCCTACAGTATTTCACAAGTGGGGTCATTTAGAGGAATATCAAATAGCTAACGTTATTTAAACTAACGAACTAACTAGCTGCTAAGGAGCTACTCTATTGGTTCAGTCATGTTTCTGCCATCTTAGAAATATTTCGAAAGTAAGATCAGTTTTATCATTTGAGGATACTGAGAGAATTATACATGCTTTTATTTCATCATTTTTTCATCAGAAAAAAAAAAAACATTGGAAAAAACAAATTTGAATTTGAATTTTGGCTCTAGAAGGCTTGTTATTGGTAGTGTATTAAAAGCTTTATGTCTGGATGTATTAGGGTGCTTTCTACACCTTTTGTCGCCAGTGGCACTGCCACTGTGTAGTTGTCTCCTATGCATTTTTTCCTTTCACTTTCATTTCTCTGTAAACGAGTAGGTGGTGTTCTGTGTCCGTTACAGTTTGTATTTACAATTGAAAAAATCGTTTTCGGCTTTGCGCCACATTTTTTCAACTGTAAATACAAGCTGTGACGGACACAGAACACCTCCTATTCACAGGATGGTTTTTCTGTTAGGCACGATGATAGGTCCCAGTTCCCTAGGGCAAATGAAAAATAATACTGGTTAAAAAAATCTGGATTGAAAAATAAATAAATAAAAGCCAAAGCCACCCAAACAGCTCCATAAAACAGTAGTACTTTTTTAGTACAAGGTGTGCTGCGCACGTCAGCCTCGTTCATCAGTATATGACAGGATATGATGGCTTAAAACTTTTCTCTAACCCTGCCGAACATTGCCTACAGTACTTCACAAGTGGGGCCATTTAGAGGAATATCAAATAAAACATGTGACTGAGCGTGTTACACAAGCTTACCTCAGTTAGCAGTATATTAATTATTTAACCGCACGTTGACACCGACAAGCAGGAAGAAAGCCGCTGCCACAGGAAACCAGTTAGCTTTGTCAGTTTAATTCTCGTAAAACAGTTCACAGGGAACAGACACTTTAAAACAGGAACCGAGAACCAGTTTGTCTTCAGAGGAAGTGTGTGGGTCCGTTTTGCACACCTTATTTGGAAATGCTTGCACTAGGCCTAGGCTACTCGCTAAAACTGCCTATTTGGGGAGAGCTGGCTATATGATAGTATTGCTATTGAGTAGCCTATTTTTGTGCATCAGTTGCATTGATACTCAAGGAAAATCAGGGAAAGATTCCGCCACTGCCTAGTGATTAAAACGGATTTTCCTAAATCGCATTTATCATTTAATCTCCTTAACACAATGCGAAGAAGCTGTGTGTCCCTTTCCCATTGCTTCAGATCGTTTGCATGCTTGTTAATCACTGAAAAATAATTTAAACAGTTCGAGATCGATGATTAGTTTAAATGAAAGTTTTGCGCATCACCAATTTTCAGCTCACCAGTCGCCGCTGGTTTTATTTTGTTTCAATTCTACAGTTTAAGAAAGATGGATAACGGAGGAAGAAAGGGAGGACGAAAGAGGCGGATGACCGATTATTTTCGTGGGTTAAAAAAATCTCAGCATTAATGACACTCAGTAAACTTGAAATATTTTATGTAAAAGCTTGCATCAATAGTATACACAGGGTTCATACACTTTTTCACCAATGATTTTCAATTACTTTTCCATGACTTCTCCACAACCTTTAACTGAATTTCCATGACCAAAACAAATGACTTTATCTCAGCGGGATGATTTAAAATTATTTATTGTAACACTAAGTAAACTTAGGTCTGCATCTGAAACATATGGTGCCTCTCTAAAACAAATAAACACCAGACAGACACACTTAGATACATCCTCTCATATTTTAATTTGAACAGTTTAACATTTTTGTCAATGTCTCAAACAGGGCTCGAAATTGCGACCATTTTGGTCGCATATGCTCCCGAAATTTAATCTGGTTTCTGAATTTTCAAAATTAGGACTACAGCATGCTTCGTAGTACACAATGTCAAACTTTTCTCACTGTGCCTGTTGAAACCAGTTCTGTTAGCAAAAGGTCAAAGCAAGGATGGCTTTTGTATCTGCAGACATCCCACCTCTCCCGGAAGTTCCGGGAGTCTCCCGCATATTGATAGCGGCTCACTGGCGCCCGCAAATTATGTACAATATCCCGGAAATCAGGAAGCGAGAGGGAGATTTTTAAAAACATTTTTAGTATATGTGCTGCCGAAGCGAGCACACGAGCGAGAGGGAGAGAGAGACAGAGAGAGTGAGTGACAGACGTAGCGAGAGAGTGACAGAGAGCATCCCGACTGGTCTTCTTTGTGCTAAGTAGACTTATCAATTTTCTCTGTGGGCGGGCTTTACAGTCAAACTCTCTCTTCATTGTGCATCAGTTCAGTTTAGTGTCCTGCACAGACCTGCAGCGCCGCTGAGTGTTCCAAAAAAAGAAAATATAAGACGCACTTCACCCCAGACTACACTAAAGTGTACCCCTGCCTAATAGGGGTGAAAAATAATGACAGTGTTGCTCGCTGCACTGTTTGCAACAGCGACTTTTCTATTGCCCATGGTGGGTTAAATGATTGTAAAAGATATGTTGAGGTGAGTTTAACAGGTGTCGTTTTTCATTAGCATAGTTAACGTTCTTTAAACTAACGAACTAACTAGCTGCTAATGGGCTACTCTATTGGTTCAGTCATGTTTCAGCCATCTTAGAAATATTTCAAAAGTAAGATCAGTTTTATCATTTGTGGATACTGAGATAATTATACATGCTTTTATTTCATCCCGCCTAGATTACCGCAATGCTTTATTTTCATGTTTAAATCAAAAAACCCTGGCTCGCCTTCAGACCGTACAGAATTCTGCAGCTAGGCTTTTAACGAGGACGAAAGGTTCATCTGATTCAGATTCTCATATCACCCCAGTGCTGGCCTCCTTGCACTGGTTGCCTGTGAAATTTAGAATTTGATTTAAAAATGTTATTAATCATATGTAAAGCATATATGTATGTGTGTGTGTGTGTGTGTGTGTGTGTGTGTGTGTGTGTAAATTGTTTCAATATGTGATCAAATAAATTGTTCTGTTCTTTCATAATCAAATGTCCTGTATTTTGGGGGTATATGGGGTTGCTTTCTGGTGACCTCCACTGGTCAGAAACAGAAATCGAAGCACCACTGCACAACAGTCACCAACACAGAAAGGGGGGATGCCCTCTCAAAATGAAAAAATAAATAAATAAAAATGCTGTAAAACCCAGCTTGTTCTTTATTTGTTTGACATGCCAAGTGTGGGAAATCTTCATATACAGAGAAAAAGCAGAGGAACCAAATCCAAAATGCACATGTTATAGTATTTATTTGAATTGATGCTGATAATAGGGTAGATCTGTGTACAGTAAAAAGATCAAGATCAGGATACTTTATTGCCATTTCAGTAAAAACTGAGAGAGGTTTGTTGCAGTGCTACTCAAAAAGATTAGACAAACCCAGTCCCACAAATTCAATACGCACCATTTCATAATAAATTATCGTCAATAATCAATGTAGTACAAAGATTATCCCAAAAGAAGTCAAGGCTAGCTTCATCCTCCCAACACAACTAAACCTAAATGAAATCAAATGTCTCAGGGATCTCTTTAGCTGAAAGGGGAGTCATCATCAGCTAACTGGATGATGATTCCACACTTTTTTAAGGATGAGTCTCAGATCCCACCTGCAACTGAGATTATCAGTCTTTTCTCCAAAGTCACTGGTCTGTGCCTTACTATTAATAAATGCCAGTGATCAGTCCTGGGAGGCAGCTGTGGGCACAGCATCCTCAATTAGTGGCATCTCAGTTAAGCCAAGTCATATATCTTTGAAATATGTGGTCTTAATCTAAAGAAACATTTATTCTACTACGCTGAAATCTGTAGTTCTGAGTAGCTGAAATAAATAATATTTTTGAAAATAATTTTTTAATACAACGTGTTTTTTCTCATCCAGTTTTCCCAGGTCTCAGGAATATAAAAAATAATAGAATAATAGAGATATTCTTTATAAAAACATTTTTATTTTTGAAAGTGGGTTTTATCTTAAAATCGTTCTGGTGAGTCAGATAACTTGATTCACAATGTTCTTTATTCATTTATCAAAAGAGATTTACGCAATGGTATTTCATGCCATTCCAAAAGGTGTAGCTCTATTAAGGGACATTCCTCCTAAATCTCATCTACTCTCAACCCTCTTGATTCAACTGTATGAAGGATCTGTTTTACTCAATTAAAAAAAAAAAAACAATAGCAAGGGTAATGTACTTCAGGCAGAAAAAAGTGCATCAAACTCCTACAGTAAGTGCCTGTATATTGCAACAACTGAGTCATCAAGCTTAGCTGTAGAGAGTATGGCTGCTTCCTCAAACATATCTGATTACAAATAATGTTAGAGCTGTTTCATTTCGAATAATCAATAGATACTGCCCTGCAAATTCTTATCTGGAACAAAAATTAAGAAGGACATCGATGTATTTTGTTATTTTTATGTAATTGACCCTGAAACTATTTTACAGTTACCTTTGCATTGTCCCTGCACTTAAATGCACTGTTTGAATTTCATTACTGCATAACTATGATAGAAATAAAACAACAATTACAAAAATTTACTTATCATATTAGTAAAATTTCATATACACAAACACATGGAAAACCACTTTTTATTTTGAAACGAGTTTGAACAGTACAGTCCTGGGCAACAAAAGTGGGCCAAGCCCAAAATGGCAAAATATTAAGCTTTTAATGGTCTTAACAACAAATCATTGGTCAGGAAATTAGTGAGAATTAAACATATAGATAAAGTAAGTTAGTATGGGATAGCTTTTCCCTTTGATTTCTTTAAATGTTTAAGCCTTGTGGGTAAACTTGCAGACAGCTTAGAGAAAGAAGAGTCAATGTTGTTCCATTCAATGTTGATGGCTTCAAACAGTTGATGAGTAGTTGAAAAATGTTTCCCGGTTAGTTTGTGTTTAATGTGAGACCAGATATTCTCTATACGGTTCAGATCTGGACCAGGCCAAAACATGAGCCTGATGGACTTGTTCTCAAGCCACTTTTTGGTGGTCTTTGCAGTGTGGGCAGGAGCATTGTCTTGTTGAAAAATAACATCTGATCATTCCGCTTAGCAGCTGAAAAGGCTCCCCCACACCATGACACCTCTTCCTCCATGCTTAACTGTGGTAGAGATGCATTCATGATTGTATTTCTCACCAGATCTTCTAAGACACCTCTCTGGAGCATTACTGTTGTTTCAAAGCGTTGACCTATTCTCTAAATAGCTGATAGAGAAATAGGGATTTCCTCTGCCTTTAGGGCCTTGTAAATTTTAGAATAGCTACAGTTGGCCTGACGAAGACCAGCTATGCGGTTTCTGACAGCAACCCCTGCATGATATTTTGCTTTTTTTGGAGCAGATTTTCTCGCTCCTTTACCGTGGGACTCACAACACTGCATACTGTAGATCTCTCCCTGCTCTATCAATCCTGGTTCCATTTATGAGCTTGTTATCAGGCCCTTGATGGGCTGCATCAGGTGTGGCAGAGAGCGGAACGGGCTCAGAAGATGCTAAGTGATAAGGAAGAGAGTCACCAGGAGACCGTTCGTCAGTTAATGGTGAGAATTTCACTTCTGAAATAATATATTTTTAATGAATTAATTGATTAATTAATTAATTGATTGACAGATTAATTAATTAACTGTAGAAGGAGCTTAGAATTTATGTCAGTCCCCAGTGCTCGAAACACAAGTTTTCATGGTGACCAATAACTGACTCTTTTCTGTAGTGGCTCGAAATGAAATCATTCATCTGACTCGTGTGTGTTTGTTCTTGTATGAATGATGATGGATATGAATGATAATATTACCCAGCTGCATACATGAGCTGGGATCCAATTCAACAGTTGATTCATGTAATGCTAGCTTTAGCAGTAGTAGTTATCCTCAGTGCTTTACTTCCCATATAAATTGACCAGTCCTGCCAGTATTCTGATCTGATATTCGTTTTGGAAATGGTATTTGAATCAATGGACAAACATGTAGAATTGCTTCTGTACTGGTGTGATTTACTGAATTACTTCACTTAATACTCAGCTGTATAAAATGTACAATATACCCCCAAAAAAAGCTAGGTGTGTATGGCACTTTGGCGTAAGGGTGTTTTTCAAATGCATAAAATGTACATCTGCCTCTTAAGGGCAAGAAGGAGAAGGAGTTGGCTGAAGCACTGAAGGAGATGGAGCAAGCGCTGGACAGCAAACTGCTGGAACAGGAGCGGCTGGTGTCCGAGGGGTTCCAGAGAAAAGAACAGGCCCTGAGGGAGGAGATCCAGAATCTGAAGGAGGATATGGAAATCACAAAGGAGAGAGAGAAGGCTGCCCAGCAGCAGATGGTGACGAGCCTGACCATGGCCATCGCTGATGGTTTCCAACGCTACATGGAGTACAAGACAGCCTGCGAGGAGAGCAAACTACTGGAACTGCAAGACGCGGAGAGAAAATACAAGCTCCGGCCGGAGTCGGGTCAGCTCCACCACGGCCCCAGGCCCGGCTTAAGCCAGGGCGGGAGGTTAAAGCAAGGCGCTCCGGGGCAAGGAGGCCCGAACCTCCAAGAGCACCAGCAAGGGGAGGACGAACCTGGACAGGCACAGGCAAGCTCCTCTATGGCTGGCGCGGCGGTGGAACAAGCTCATTCAAAGTCCAATGTGAGCCCCTGAGGAAGGAGCAAATCCGCAGCGTGAGGGCAGTACATTGAATTCCGTATGGTTGGCTGCAGGTTACTCATTAAAAAATGTCTGATTTTTTAAAATTTATGTTTTACAAATTATAGCTTTTGTTACACTGTTAGCATGCAGCATGTTTCAGTAATGTTATGCTTGGAGGCTTCTTGGTGATGCAGGTTGTAGATGAATGGAGATGCAAATTAGATGTACTTACGCATATGCTCAAGCTCAGTTGAGTAAGGATTCATGTATTTACCCTGTACAGCACTGAATTAAGTATAAAGATAAATCAATTTAATAAAATAAAAGCTGTAAATTTATTATAATTCCAACCTAATTAAAGGGTGTTATTTATTGCCGTATTGGAAGGTAGCTCCATGTGTAAAATTTATCAACCTTTTCTTGTTTGATCAGTAATTCATTACTACATAGACACAAGGTTTAATAGTACATGCAGCAGCAGGACCACTCTGCCACTGCAGGCGATGCCTGCTGGCTGCAGGTGCCCGATCCACCAAAGGGGTCGCTCTCGCGCAGCGCGCTGGGGGAGTTCCCTGCTGAGCGAAACCCACCAGTCCTTCTGTCACGGACGCGGGTCAGATAATACAGGTTCACACCTAGGATTGGACACATGGATTTTTTTACCCGAGTTGTTGCGTCGGGGGTATGTGAAGGGGGTATGTGACGTTGCGGCAGACTACAAACAAGCCGCCCTGACAGCCTTGATTCCTGTCTCGGGTCCCTGCGTGATTTTAAAGTCTGTAGCACTAACTTTCTCTAACTGCTGCTTCAGTCAATGTTTTACAGAGGACTGCAATTTCTTTAATGTTTTGCACTGAATATTCTTGTGTCCCTATGTATCTGTGCTGTATGTGCAATGAGTAGGTGTGTTGTGCATTTTCTAATTTTCCATATCTCTAGACAGGTGTCTGCTGTATAAATTAAGGATAAATAAAAAAAATTATGTTTTTAGCCGTGGCCACAACAACACAATGAAAGCAACCATTTGCCTGCTGAGATGAAGACCACTCTACTTTGGCTATGGGAACGACCTTGTGTAGGGGTGGGGTGGTTAGAGCGTCATCTGCAGGTGGGGAGGGAGCAGTTTAGCTGGCCTGTAACCATACCTGTCGGCAATTTTCAGCAATTGTTAACTGTTTATATGCTCTGCCAGCAGTGAGACCGGGGCGCGGGAATGAGAAACGTGGCGTTCGTTTCCTTCGGTGGCTGTGTGTGTTCTGTTTGTTTGGTAATACGTTGTGGTTTAAGCACACAATAAAACCCGCGCGCATCTCATACTTGCGCACTGTGTGGTTTGTGGGGAGAGGAACATCAGGTCCCGTTACAGAACTACACTCTTATTGCTTCGCAAGCCTGTAGCAGACGTTCCCGTACTGACTCCCATGTTTGAACATCGCTGCATCCTCCTGCTGTTCCGGGCCAAGCAAGAGCAATGCGGTTGTTGATTTAACATTTTTAACCAAAATCTCCTGACATTCCAGTTGTTTTATTTTATTTTATTGATGTGAATTGCTGGCTTAATTGCCAAGCGTTTTAATCAGATTTTACAAGGTTAAAACCGGAATATGGTAGTTATTTGAGGTAACTGCTTTTTTATTATTTCTTTGGTCACTGTCAGTATGGCCACTTAATGTATGGTGTTATTGCAGTTTTAGGTGATTGTTAACGTTATCTGTGTAAGACAATATATATGCTCAATTTTTAAAAATGTATTATTCACGCCTTTTACCAGCTCTTTACCTTTTTACACAAAGATTTAACACATTTTTGATCATTTATTTTTCACAGTAGGCTACTACTAAGTGGACAGGATTCATGTTGCAATTGATCCTATAATTGCTCTCATCCACACTTTAGCCATGCATCTTTAATAAAATACGAGTCTGTAAAGAGAAATCTCTAAAGTTTTGGAATAAAATCTTTATTTTTCATTTGTTCCTTCATAATTTCCATAAACATGCAGTACATGCATGCTGCCTGTCATATTGTCTCATTCTATATTAAAATTTTATGTTAAAGATACACTATATGATCAAAAGTATCTGGTCACCCCTTGATCTAGTGCTGTTTTTCATGGTTTGAGCTAGGCCCCTTAGATCCAGTGAAGGCAAATTTTAATGCAATGACATTTTAGATGATTCATCCATCTTTGTGGCAACAGTTTGTGGAAGGCCCTTTCCTGTTTCAGCATGACACTGTCCCAAGGCACACAGCGAGGTTACTATGGAAATATTTGTTGAGATTGGTGCATATTTGTCGAGATTGGTATGGACTAGCCTCCACAAAGCCCTGACCTCAACTCCATCCAACACCTTTAGGATCAACTGGAAAGCCAACTGTCAGCCAGGCCTAATCGCCCATTGTGGAAGGGCTCAGTGCCTGACCTCACCAATGCTCTTGTGGCTGAATGGAAGCAAATCCCTGCAGCAATGCTCCAATTGTTTCATTAATAGTTGAAGGAAATAGTTTTTTGACAATATGGCAATTTCCACTCATAGCAAAGTATCTGATCCGTTGACCAAGGGGAGCTGGTCTAATTGTAAAAACGAAGGATCTTCCAAAAACCTGCGTCAATCTGTTTCTGGTTTCGCTGTCATTTGGACATATCGACACCTTAGTGGATACACGGCCATCGCGATTGTGTACTTCGGCACATTGTTTTGCGTATGCATACGTACGAGATAGTTAGTTAACTTAGTAGCCTCATATGTAACTTCCTTAGCTATGAAGGTAGCTAACAAGGCTCTGTAGCTGGATTTATCATCTGCAATGTGTGTTTCTGGTGCAAAATGGCTGCCGTGCATCACCCAGGTGGGTGCTACACATTGGTGGTTGGTGAGGTGAGTTCCCCTTCACTGTAAAGCACTTTGAGCATTTGGAAAAGTGCTGTATAAACGTAAGGATATTCTATATATTCTATAAAGCCACAGGGTTAAATTCATACCGCTAATGTCACAGTTAGCTAAATGCATTTTTCCTTGCTAGCTAGCTTAACTAAGCACGTAACTATTGAAATGTTAGGTTATTGATAATGTCTATTGTCAGTAATTGTGGTTTCCATTCAAATGATAGTTAGAACCCCAGCGCATTGCTTCACTGCCAGCTTAATCTTCGTGCTAGGCCTGCCACACAGGCCTTTCTTCAGTTCGCTTGCTTTAGCTAGCTACTTAGCGTGCAGTGCTTTAGGCTAATAAATGGGTAATAATGTCCAATGCAGATCCTATGTGAATAAGCACATAGTTACACATGCTTAGCCTCATATTCAATAAAGGCATTGTTGCGTCCAAATGATACCTGAACTGGAAACAGATTGACGTAGGTTTAGCAGATCCACTGTTTTTACAATTACAACGGCAGCTTGTCATGTACTGTTATTTCAACACATCTGTGGATCGACAGCATGAATTGCATTTTAAAAAATGCTTCCTTTATTCTGCAGTCTTTACTGTTGTTTAATTTTATGTTTAATGCTAACTTTTTAAATATATATATTCAGAATATATTTACTCAACTGCAAAAAAAGGTTTAGGCTATCTGCACCTAATACATTTCTGAATATCGTGCTCAGGGAAAGGCATGATGAATTGAAACAAAAAGATATATGCATAAAGATTTCTTTTTCAAGTTTCTGATTTTGTTCTTGTTTTCTTTTGACAGGCTATGCAATCAGATGAAAAACTCTCCATTGGTTAGGCGCTTTCTCATTCGCAGTGACCAGAAAACCTCTAAATTTCATCAGGCACAATTCTCTTATGTGATTCTACATGAAACATGAGGCCGTTTGATTTCCATTAAATTTTTATTTTAAAAAAAAGTCAAAATAATTTTGCACTAATATTTTTAAAAAACACCCTGAGTTCTTGGTGAGAAGAAATGCTATAATGTATTCACTAAAAGGCATGATCATGTGTCTGGATGGATAAAATACAACCAAACAATCATATGCCTGTGAAACGATACACAATATGTTTTGAGCATTCAGCATTGTTATGTAAAGATTGCATTTTTTATCTTAATGATATATTATTAATCCAAACTCAATTTTTTAAAACGTCTGTAGAAATAATTTAACTTGAACAGAACAGTGGTCCTTTAGCCTTAGAGAGCTAACAGACAACAGATTATAAGTGACACTTAGGATCTTGCACATTACCAACAGACTGCAGTTGACCGCTAGGTAACTGAGGCATTTGGGAGGGGACTGTGGGTTATGAGACGAGCGTGGTGCTGGTGCTTGTGGGATGGGGACAATCAGAAAGGGGAGGGCAAGGGGGTCGGAAAGCAGAGTTGTATTGGTGGATGTTGAATTGGGGAGGAGGAAGGCTGGGTGAGGTGAGGGGAACAGGTCAACATGCTGCTCAGTTGAAGAGGATGACAGAGGCCAGGGGCACCAGGAGGAGGAAGAGGACACTCTGTCCGATGCGCAGGGCGTTGTTGCACAGGTTTCCCTCACAGCAGTTCACGTCCACACCAATGCTTTCTATTTGAGCATTCAAGGATCCTGAACAGACAGTTTGGGAGGCACATCCCTTCATTGTCACTGTCTGCCCAGACACTTCAAAAAGAATGGGGGGAAAAAAGTAATTATGAAGAAAAATATTGATGACAGACCACACATCTACAGAAACAGCCTGACCTAGAGATTCAGTTCCTGCAGCTAGTTCTTTCATTTTAATTTCTTACAGATTAAGTACACAGCATCTTATATTATTGCAATTAAAAAGTGACAAATCCAAATTACTACAGCCATAATAATTTACTATAGCCATTATAATTTCAGTTGTCACACATTGTGGAAGGGGGAAAAAAAACACCACATCAATGAGAATGGATAACGTGGTTAATGCAGAATTCAGAATAAAAGTGGCATTTATTGGTTTAAAGACAATACATTTCATCTGTAAGACAGCTTTTTTTCCTGAATGGTTTCCTTTACACAAATATTTTGTAATTTGGTTGACTTTAAGAAAAACAACATCAATGCTCAAATAATAAAATGCCATGTTTTAGTTAAATTTGTACCATGTCTATTTCCAGCATCAAATTCAAGACATTGCTGATCCATTTCTCACCTGTGGCCTTAATGCAGCGATCTTCAGATCCCTTGCACTCCAAAGTACTTGTGCAGTCATTACCCACACAGGTAAAACACTTCTTTCCATTGGGGGAGGAGTTTGGCAATTCTATAACAGAAGAATAAGATAATGTATGAATTCTGGACATTAACCCTTTGAACGGTGGGCTTTTTGAAATTACAAATCAGTATTCTAGAATGCCGTTGCTTTCAATGACCAGTAGTGATTGTTACATCAGTGTTAGAATGTTCAGTTAAGAACATTCTAATTGCTTACTTGTGATCTTGCGCCTTAAAGGCCCAGTCAGTAATTATGATTGCTAATTGACGAAAACTAGGCAGATGGCAACTAAGTACCTTGTGGGTTATGGTACTCATAGTTTTTAAGGTCTTGCACTGACATCTTAGTAACCCAGGAAACAACTTTGCTTAACATTCTGTTACGGTTGCAGTTTGTATAACGTTTCTGTGTCAATTTGCCAGTATATCTGAGGTATTTATTTGGAAAAAAGATAGCTAAGTATTTATTTTGATATTTTATGCTCTATGATTGTTTTGCTTCAGTAAATGCCCACTTGTATATATGGATTCTGTGGTAAGATCAATCTTTAAAGTGCTTGTCGGCTCATTGGTTTTATCACCTAGACCCCTCCAAAAAATAGCTGTGTGTAGATAACTAATTATTGACAAAATGTCACTTAGAATCCTGTAATTCTTGTGTCGGAAATGTACACATGGAATATTTACCTGGAGCTAGCGCAGTGTTGCAGAGGTCGGTACTACAGCATTCGGTGTTTATAGTTGTCCTTGCGATTCCAAAGTTAACAGATCCACTGACACATTCAGCCTGTGCTGCACATGACATCCCTTTTATTGTACTAGTCAGAGTATCTCCTAAAGGTAGAGGGATCAAAAAAGATCAAAAATAAAAACCACCATTCACAAAGACAATTAGTCTGCATATGAAATATGTAAGACTGCTGTTGTCAAAAGTTGTACATATTCATCCATCAGATAATGCTTATTTGAATGGGGGAGAGAAAGAAAGCCTGTTGATGTCCCAATATTAAAAAAACAAATCAAAGCCTGTCACATATTAAGCCCTTTAAGGGACATGAGCATCCGTGTCTTAATCTCAAGAACCTTATATTGCACATTGCCGACTCCTAAATTTCAAGGGACATTCAATAAAAAATAAAATGAATAATATTTCTGAAAATATATTCACAGCAATGTTTTTTTTTCTTCTGTCATCCAGGACACTTGTCATATGTAAATTTGTACTTTATTTATCTTTTATCTTTTTAGGAAGCCTTTTTATAACACTTTGGCCAGGGACTACAGATGAAAATGAGCCTTTTGGCTAAATCTGGCGTATTTACATTTTTTGTTGATTAATATTCACTGTCCCTTCTAGAGCCCGACCGATGCCAGATTTTTGGGTCCGATGCCGATCCCGATTTTGGAGAGTCCTAGCCCACCGATTACCGATGTTTTGACCAATATTTTGTCAAAAAGTGCAACATTTTCAAATCAATTTGAAAAACTTGTATTTTACTATAGTTTCTATATTTAAGAACATTTAACTTATAAGCAAACAAATAAAGATAAACACACAAAGAACTTTTTAGATAAAAAAATGTAAAAGATGATATTAAATTAAATATATATAGACACCATCTTTAAGTGTGTGAAATCAAAATAACTCCACACCTTGCTTTTAACTCCTTTCTTTTCCAGCCAAAAAAATAATTTTAAAAAATCAGTTTTCCAGTTTCAAACATGTATCTTTATGAATATTATTATTGTTGTTATTAATTTGTTATTATTATTTCTTAGTATCTATTCTCAGTAAATTAATTATATTTTCTTATTGTATTCCTACTACATGATCTCAAAGAGTAAGACTTTATTTAGCGAGCTTTCCTGTCCATAAGAATTCGGTGGTGAAAATAACTACAATGCGCTCTGAGGCGTGACTAGATGACACACTCCCTCGCAATAACGCATTATCTATTGACACAGACTCATTATTTCTTATTATATATTCTCAGTAAGTTAAATGAATTATATTTTCTTATTTTATTTCTACTACATGATCTCAAAGAGAAAGACATTATCTAGCGGAGCTAATGAATGAATCAAGTGTGACGTTAGATTAAATGAAATTGACTGGATGAAATACCTGAAAAAACTACAATGCGCTTTCGTGCAGGTTACCCGCGCTAACTGTTGGTTGATTCACTTCTCCAACAGCAATCCTTCTCTCATGTTATCACGTCAAAGCTAGATAACATGGCTTAAAATGATGCACGTTAGAAGTGTTTTATCGGCGTTTTTACTGTCTGGTTAGCTTGCTACGATGACGCATGACTAGATGACACACTCGCTTGCAATGACGCGTTGGCTATTGACACAGAATCATATCATAGCTAATATCATTATCTCAGATAAAAAAACAAATGTATGATGCATTCAATCACCATTTTATTTTGGCTGGTTATTTATTTGAGAATACAGCGATGTCCTCTGGAAATGTAGATCCTACGTTGCTTATGTGCTCACTGCCATTTCATAAAGGCTTGCTAGCCAGCTAGCTTGCTAAAGTGAACCAAATATATTAGCTAGCTCGCTCGCTTGAGAAAGAGGATTGATAAACATAGTGGTCGTATAAACCCATTTGTGGTGTGGGGATGGCTGGTTTAAGCAGCCGCACCTGCCCTGGGTCAAGCTAATTAGACCTGGCCAATTGGATAATTGGTTAAGAATTAGATAATTGGCCAAGCTAATTGGACCCAGGAACAGGAGTGGCTGCACCTGTGCGTAGTGAGGTAATCACTGCGCACAGGTTAAATCTGCCATCCCCACCCACACCAGGGAGCTCTCTGTCATGACAAGGTTTTACATCTGCTCATTTGGCTGTACCATCTTGCCAAACCCTCGTGAATAAATGTGGACTATTTGAACATCTTCTCCCTGTGTCTCTGTGCTGGAGGGCCCCAAGGAAAGCCACTTCGGTGGCCTGTGGCAGGCTTGTTTGCCACACCATTTAATTAAAAACTTTCACTAAATATACATACCTTTATTGCGGCAATCGAATCTGTGCAGACAAGTCTTGCAGTGGAGAATATTGGATGAGTTACGAGTGACAAAACGTCTTATTACAGAAGTAGCGCGTCAGCTGCTGCAGTTCACTTGTATTAGAGCTCCCTCTACTGGATAATTCTAGTAAATAGCAATTACAACGTTCGAACAGACGAGTACAGATAAATAATCAATGTTTTTTTTGTTTGTTTATTATACTTATTTAAAAATCGGGACACATCGCTGCATAACTGCCGATCCCGATGTCGTCAAAAAAGTCAAATAATGGCCGATATATCGGCCAAACCAATATATCGGTCGGGCTCTATTCCCTTCTTAAATAAAATAAATAAATATTTTCTCGGGAGGTTCTGTCCCTTCTAAGCTGTGTGTGTTTGTCTTGAAGGCAAGCCCCAACAAGCCTTCTGAAAACCAATAGAGGATCCATTGGTCCACTCTCCTGAGTCCTGCTTTTCCTTACCGCCCAAAAAATAATCAGGCAACATTTGCATCCTAGCACAAATCTCTGCCTCGGGACAAACACATAAAAAAGAAAAACCTAAATCCACCTCACGCAATTCTCCCAGTAACAACAAGCGATTTGCATGGTCGGAAGGCGCGCTGCAAAAAATGCAAGCAGCTGGCTCTGCTTGGAATCACCGCAGGCTATTGCCTGAAACAATATGTGCATAATGCACACTGGAGGCTATATTCCTGTGGGCCAAACTTGACTGTATAATCCCTAGATGTCTTTGTTAAGGGCTGTTTGTAAAAAGAAAACCCTACATCCACCGGCTGGCATACACAAGAAAGATCCCCGTCATTTAAATTTAGTTTACTGCCCTTTATGTGCTTCACAACTATTATTGTTGGAAAGTAATGTAGGCTATGTTTCCACCACCAATTGACTGACGCAGATGTACTCGGAAGCGTTTATTTCTGTCGAAGAGATACTTGCAGCAGGTATCCTCCGTCAGATTGTACTTTATTCTGTTACCTTGACAGGCATTTATTTTTTATGCCAGCCTGAAAGCACCCTTCCAAGAAGTAGGAGTATCAAGTGCATTTTTCTCAGACCCTGAGCAATTGCAGAGAACCGCTACATTCATACCAAACACCTGTTTCAGCCTGTTTCAATAGCAAGACTAGTGACAGAGTCTGCCCATTGTTAATGTGAATTGCTAATGTAATAAACTCTTGACAGGAACCTGGTAGTCTTCCAGTTCACTGTTCTGATTTAGTTGGCTTGTGTAACCGGCTTGTGTAACAATGGGCAGACTCAGTGACTGCAGTCTTGTCATTGAAACACGCTGGCAGAAAAAATAAATGCCGATCAAGGTACTGACAAACAAAAACTCACACAAATTATACAATACCATCTATTCCAAAGCAATGCTACCCAATGTTTCCTAAATCATTTCATATAACTTGCCCCTGCATGAACAAGGGAGTTGGGAAATATAACTGCCATTCAGAAAAAGTCATTCGAAAAAATGCCATTATGAAATGAAAAAAGCCATTCGGAAATACAACATGTTAATGTTAAATAAAATATGATCAAGTTATTGTAAAAAGGACAATCATGAGGTGTTCATATATTTAATCATCAATTATTTAATTATTTCAAAATAAAATGAAGGATTTTTTCAAAATGATTGACCTATTTATTTACTTCATATTTATATTTCTAATTATTTAATTTTGGCAGGCTTATTTCCTGAACAGCATGTGTTTGGTATGAATGTAGCGGTTCTCTGCAATTGCTCAGGTTATGAGAAAAATGCACTTGATACCCCTACTTCACGGAAGGGTGCTTTGGATTACATAACTGACAGAATTATCGACCAATAGAAGCTTTCGAGATGCTTAATTTGCTTTCGACGCGCCCCGAACTCCGGTTTGCAGATACCGGTAGGCTGCGTCCGAAATCGTATAGGCTACGACGTATTACACAGAGCCGTAGATAGATCTACGCCTCTGGTATTACATAAATTCTTAGCATGTCCGAAACAATAGAATGAATGAAATATTAT
The DNA here is from genome assembly GCF_013347855.1 of Anguilla anguilla. Lineage (NCBI taxonomy): Eukaryota > Metazoa > Chordata > Actinopteri > Anguilliformes > Anguillidae > Anguilla > Anguilla anguilla. Next base: position 74,871,243 of record NC_049201.1, on the reverse strand, counting down.
GCGAAAGATACCAGGATGTACAACACATTACAACGTTCCACAAAATATCGTAGTATGGAAACACTGCACACTACGTTGGAATGAGTAGCCTATCATTGCAATAGTTAATTACCCAAGAAACCAGACATCAACCAATAATGGCAAACTGTAAGGCGGTGTCGTGCGAAATATTGCACACTTGTATCACACCATCATCAACGTACAAAGTTCTGAAAGGAAGTGGAGATTTTCTATATATATATATATATATACATGCCCCCGCCAAGGCGTAACTTGGCGGGATGGCATACCTGCCATCCCAATATATATATAATATAAATACATAATACATAAAAACATAAAATACATGCAGCTGGGAAAAAAAAACATGTTTGTATCACACAACATGTAATTGTAAGAAGATAATGTTGTTTGCATACGTTTTTAAGGTAATATACAACACTGTTCCAACGTGCTGTAAGAAACTGGTAAGTGCTGGGTGTAATGAAGCTCTTGGTGGTAAGGAGTTTGTCAACAGTATGGGGTGTCTGGTCAGGACACGGAGGCAGGAAATTCCTTTGGGGGGTTTATTATAAATGGAATGCAAATACACAGGCACAGGCAATCTCTGGTCTCCTTTTAGGATTAAATCAGGTGGGTGTGCGTGTGTGTGGGGTTATAAACAAGGAAAAAGAGATACAGTTAGCCTACTTCTACACTTATTATCAGCCGTACATTCACTAGACACTCGTAACAATCCAGTGCGTATACTAAAATATATATGAAAAAAACAGTTTTTTTTTTGTTGAAAATCTATAGAGTTGCATTAAAGACCTATCTCCCTTTCCAATGTAAGACTTCATTTCCATGTTACCGTTTAATTCGTTTTTAAAAAAGCTGCATACACAAAAGGACAAGAAAAACAATACTAACATCTAAAAGGAATCACCTTAAATTAATTTTGTATATAAATTTAAGTAGCAAATCTATATCAGATTGGATAAACATTTGAGAAGGGCTGAATTACAGTCTGTGACAGAAGACTATATTATCCCCGTGCACGTTAAAATAAATCCCACATACCATTTATGACAATAATTTAAGTTTAGGCTACATTGTTCGTTGCGAATTTTCACAAGAGCAGGTTTTAACGGTATTACCTCCAGAGAAGAGCGCGCACGCAAGGGCGAGAGTGACTAGCGGTTTCATTGTTTCCTGTATGGTGCAGGCAGTCAATGGGTAACGTAGCCTACTTGCGACCGTTTTATATACACTGAGCCTGAGAGGCGTAACCGCGTTCAAATACCTGGAGTCAGTCACTTCTGAGGAATAGAAACTTAAAATTGGATTTTTCCACCGCAGGAACTATACCCCGGAACTAGGAACCTTTTGAGGAACTCAGTGCGTTTCCACCGCAGGAATGCAAATACACAGGCACAGGCAATCTCTGGTCTCCTTTTAGGATTAAATCAGGTGGGTGTGCGTGTGTGTGGGGTTATAAACAAGGAAAAAGAGATACAGTTAGCCTACTTCTACACTTATTATCAGCCGTACATTATATGGGCTACATAAATCTCTCTATCACCCCTAGGCATCAAATATTATTTAACTAGCATCACGGTTAGAAATCTTGAATATTGGGATGGCAGGTATGCCATCCCGCCAAGTTACGCCTTGGCGGGGGCATGCCCCCATACCTATACAGCACCGAGAGTTTGGCACTTTTCAGGGTTCCCCACAGAAATAACCACAACAGCCACAGACACTCAGCCCTTAAAAACATTAAATTCTGTACATTCTGACCCCATTTCAACAGACAGAATTCATAAACAACTTCACATGTCCACACAATAAAGCCCCAAACTAAGGGGATTTTGCGTTTTCTCCTTCTTCTTCTTCTTCTTCTTCTTCTTCTTCTTCTCATTCTTATTTTTCCTGCCGCCTATCCCACTAACAACATGTCTCCCCATTGGACATTTCACTAACACCAGCCAAATCTGCCCTACACGACCCAATCAAAAACGCGCATACACACGCAAAATACCCATACATTTGTATTCTGAAACATTTCCCGTTCAAACAGCTAGTCCACCTGTGGCCTAGTGGGTAAGGTTACAGTCTTGGGAACATGGGGTCGGAGGTTCAAGCCCAGCTTAGAACACGTTTCTTTAACCTGCTTCAACCCTCACTAATAGCCTAATTGTCTACTAGCCTACTTATCAATTATTGCTTTTGCACCATACTTACCCGCCGTTCACCGTTCAGTTATTAACCGGCTACAATATTGCTAAGCCACATGGATTCAACGGGAGCTCTTCTGTGCTTACTGGCCTGTGTTCTTTAAAACCACCGGCAGGTTTGCTAATGATATTTCACGCATTGCATAGCTATGGCATTAGCTAACGAAGTCACGGCAAATGTATTCCTTTCATTAAAAAGTTACACCAGTTCACCACTGTGCCATTTCTATTAACTATATTTCTTCACTTGGCTACCGTACAAAACTTTCATATAAGCAAACGCCACGCTTCTATTTCTACATTCATGTTACCTCGCTCTGTTCTCTATCTAGCCACATACGCTACAAACAATTACTACTTGTGTACATTCTGCAACTCCGCAATTTGAACAGCTAATCCATCCGTGGCCTAGTGGGTAAGGTTACAGGCTTGATAACACTGGGTCGTATGTTCAAGCCCAGCTTGAAACACGTTTCTTTAACCTGCTTCGATCCTCACTAATAATTGTCTACTACTTCTTAATTATTGCTTTTGCACCATTTCTACCCGCCGTTGACCGTTCAGTTATTAACCGGCTACAATATTGCTAAGATATATGCATTATGACTTACCGTCTGTACGTTCAGTTATTGACCGGCTACAATATTGCTAAGCCATATGGATTCAACTGAAGCTCTTCTGTGCTTACTGGCCTGTGTTCTTTAAAACCACCGGCAGGTTTGCTAATGATATTTCACGCATTGCATAGCTATGGCATTAGCTAACGAAGTCACTGACTGGTAAACCTCACTCACTCACGGCCACCCATATGCATTTCATGACGCAAATGTATTCCTTTTATTTAAAAGTTACACCGGTTCACCACTGTGCCATTTCTACTAACTATATTTCTTCACTTGGCTACTGTACAAAACCTTAATATCAGCAAACGCCACGTTTCTACATCCATGTTATCTCGCCCTGTTCTCTATCTAGCCACATAGGCTACACACAATTACTACGTATGTACGTTCTGCAACTCCGCATTAAAACATTACATTTAAAATCATGATTCACTCATAAGTATAACTACTAGCACTGAACATGAGAAAAACACATTCGTGCAATAGATTACATTACAGGTAAATAATGTGTGCAATGTTATTTGACCCTCCACTTCAACAACCAATGACCAATACCGACTGTTATATATACCATTTGATAAGGAATATAAGCTCGCTCATGGTCACTCCATTTACTTCGCACTATACTCCGTGATCATGTCAACCTTCACCTACATGCCCATTCTGCTAAAAACATATTGTTTCAACTACGGAATTTCGTAATTTCATTTTAATTTCTCTCACACTGTTGTTATTCTCTCATATGCAAAGCCTGCTGGGACATATGCGTCTGCTCCTATTCTCCACTATCATGTTTTCCGATTCTAGTTTAGCAAAACGGCGAAGAGGATTCCTACCTGCAGATTAGCCTATCAAAATGCCTTATAAACCTTACAAACACTAAAAGTGCATCTCCACGAAATAACAGACAATGGAGCAGGACAGAAGGATAAACCTTACAAACACTAATAGTGCATCTCCACGAAATAACAGACAACGGAGCAGGACAGAAGGCTACACAAGTTGCGACCTAGGGAGTTATAATTCTACGGGCGTGTTGATTATTTTGTCAGTCAAGGCTCGTTGGATGGACGTCAAATCCGTGAGTACATACCATATTCCATCTGCGTTTCTGATGCGTTTACGCTTACGCCATTGCATCCTTTCTCACAGACACTGTTTTACATATATAGCAAACCGAAACTGCTGAACGGTACACGCTCATCAGACTGTACAGATTCACACAACGATAGCCATAATCCACAACCGTTTCTTGCAGGGTCGCATTTCTCACTCTCATAATAAAACGCTTTGCAAAAAGAACTGATATCTCATAAAAAACACGTTTTCAACGTACAAAAATGCCAAGTTACTAAAAAGTATTGATATCAAAATGACGCCAAGTTACGATACTACAAACAATATAGGCTATCTTGCCTCACCGAAATGACATAAGATGTATCTCAAAGTAATGCTACCCAATATTTCCTCAGTTCTTTCAAGTCACTTGGCCCTGTGTTTTCTAATCTTACCATTTCACAATATCATGCAAACTTTCTGTCAGATCAAAGAGACAAATATTTCGAATTGCCTCATGGAACACATTGAACATTGTACATTGAAATTAGTGTATAAATTCATTAATGTACAGAACTGCTGCTGAGCAACGACAGGAAGCACATTTCTCCAGAAAACATGTTTATACTTGCTTCTGAACTTAATTTGAGTACATGTGCAAGTTATTGTATATTTGCTACGTACAATAAATACTGCATGTAAAACACATATTGTACATACATACATAGAGAACTTCTTTATCCGCATGGGGACATTTCCCTGGCAGCATCTTACATTCACATTCACGAACACACTTGTACCAAGAAACATACTATCATTCACGCAACAGAAAGCCTGGGCAGCGAAATACATAGGCCTACATACCAATACAAATTGCACATACACACACCTATTCAATCAATCTTGACTGTGAGAGAGCCATCCACACATATATTTGGCCTGTTCATGTAGTGCATGCTTATACACAGGGCCAAGTGACTTGAAAGAACTGAGGAAATATTGGGTAGCATTACTTTGAGATACATCTTATGTCATTTCGGTGAGGCAAGATAGCCTATATTGTTTGTAGTATCGTAACTTGGCGTCATTTTGATATCAATACTTTTTAGTAACTTGGCATTTTTGTACGTTGAAAACGTGTTTTTTATGAGATCAGCTATACAATAACAGGAAATAAACGGTGCTAATCACATAGCTTACTAAACACAACGGAATATTCTACCGTATGTAGATGCACAGTCGCAAGGAATAACACTCAAATATACCTAGCATAAATCGCCAATCTGTGGTAAATGTTAACGGAATACTGCTGATAAAACTTAGACATTATGCTATACAAATTACTATCAGACAATGGATTCACTAATAATCTAAACTAAATATCCTTGACGATACAGAAAGGTGTACTTACTGCTATTTATTGACGCACACAAAGGAAATTTAACTCGCTAGAAATTACCGTTGAACTGACTAACCTTGCACAAAATTAACAGCGGCAAGCGCGAGCTGTAAACGAAAGGGGTGTTGCCTAGCAACAGGTTAGGTCTTCACTGTCCATACGCTGAGCCTTTTGCACACTGGGAATCTAGTTTTGGTGTCTATTTGTAGCTAACAGACATACGGTTTTTTTAAAAATATCTAAATCTATCATATAGCTCTGACGAGCTCTTGATACAAGGAATAACAGTTTGCAAGAGCTAAAAAGTACTTTTAGACGTACTTTAAAACCATAAAAGATTTGTTAACCCTTATATTGTTTGTAAATATTAAGTGACGCTTTGACAGACCGTGCGACATTAGCGCGCTGCAAGTTTTCCGACCGCCTCAGAAAGGAGCAAGCACGGAGCGCGCGGCCTAGGCTCTTTTTGAAAATAAATATGTGGACGCGACAGTATGGATTTGAAAGCGCATTTAGGCAGACATATTTAGAAAGTTTAACATTTTTAATTTATGAATTTAATATATAGGCTATATACAGTATATATATATTTTTTATTTTATTTTAATTTTTTTATTATTATTATGGTGTGGCGGCAAGGATTTTGCCGTGGCGCCACCAAAACCTTACCAGCGGAAACGTTGGACATATGTATACATGTATTGCAAAAACAGTAATATTACCCACATCATTTTTTGCTTTTCAAAATATTAGAATTCTGACCACAGCTGACGACTCATGTGCCACTTGCAGAATTTCACTTCCAACTGTATTGTAGCACACAGTAAATCATAAATCGTTATATCTCACCTACGTAGACTGCTACTGTGGCACTGTTGCAGTTGGTTTGGCTCGCTGGACATGTTTTTGTAGCATCCGACAAGCATGTTTCAGTGGCAGTGAGTAGACACTCGTAACAATCCAGTGCGTATACTAAAATATATATGAAAAAAACAGTTTTTTTTTTGTTGAAAAACTATAGAGTTGCATTAAAGACCTATCTCCCTTTCCAATGTAAGACTTCATTTCCATGTTACCGTTTAATTCGTTTTTAAAAAAGCTGCATACACAAAAGGACAAGAAAAACAATACTAACATCTAAAAGGAATCACCTTAAATTAATTTTGTATATAAATTTAAGTAGCAAATCTATATCAGATTGGATAAACATTTGAGAAGGGCTGAATTACAGTCTGTGACAGAAGACTATATTATCCCCGTGCACGTTAAAATAAATCCCACATACCATTTATGACAATAATTTAAGTTTAGGCTACATTGTTCGTTGCGAATTTTCACAAGAGCAGGTTTTAACGGTATTACCTCCAGAGAAGAGCGCGCACGCAAGGGCGAGAGTGACTAGCGGTTTCATTGTTTCCTGTATGGTACAGGCAGTCAATGGGTAACGTAGCCTACTTGCGACCGTTTTATATACACTGAGCCTGAGAGGCGTAACCGCGTTCAAATACCTGGAGTCAGGTCACTTCTGAGGAATAGAAACTTAAAATTGGATTTTTCCACCGCAGGAACTATACCCCGGAACTAGGAACCTTTTGAGGAACTCAGTGCGTTTCCACCGCAGGAACTAGGGTCTAAATTTAGTTCCTGGGGCTTTATTTTACCCCCCAAAAGGTTCCTGCTCGGGGGGTAGTACTTTCCGAAAGTACAGGAACCTTTTGGGTGGAGCTTGCAGCGCTGAACATTTCTGATTGGTCGAGTACTCGCAGCATTTTTTTGTGTTTTTTGTTTTCAGGCGCCATGTTTAAAAATAAGCAGGCGCAAACCAATTTATTTTCATAATAACTTCAAATCAAACAGTAACTTCGAAGGAAAGCAAACGGTGGCTGTACCACTACTAATTTACATTTTCACGCAAGTCCGAGTTTTCGTTCTATTCTTGTCATTTTGCAATTAGCCTCTATGGAATTGACGACGAGAAAGTAATAAAACAGCAAATTGTTTACAACGTGTGCATGTTTTCTGCTGTTAATGAATGTGTTTGAGAGGATATATGAAAATCAATAAATACAAAAGTAACCATATATAGTCATTGTTGATAACCCGTTGCATATAAGTGGAATAAACCCCTCCGGGCTGTCCCGGTTATTAGAAAATAATGTAGGCTACTTCGGCGGTAGTATGGGGTTACAGAAGAAATCATATGACAGATGGACCGACGACAACGTCAGTGGGCTAATTTGCCTAATCTTCGCGGTACTTTAGACCCCGGTGGAAACGCAGACAACCATTGGCTGAAGGAACCTTTTAGTTCCTGGTAAAATAGTTCCTGGGACTGAAAGTTCCGGGTAATTTTGGTGGAAACGCGGCTTTGGTCTTTATGCTTACTGTTTGAACTAACTTTAGCCGCATTTCCACCGCAGGAACTATACCCCGGAACTAGGAACCTTTTGAGGAACTCAGTGCGTTTCCACTGCAGGAACTAGGGTCTAAATTTAGTTCTGGGGGCTTTGTTTTACCCCCCAAAACGTTCCTGCTCGGGGGGTAGTACTTTCCGAAAGTACAGGAACCTTTTGGGTGGAGCTTGCAGCGCTGAACATTTCTGATTGGTCGAGTACTCGTAGCATTTGTGTTGTATTTATTTTCCGCCATTACCCGCCATGTTTGAAAATATGCAGCGGCAAACCAATTTATTTTCATAATAACTTCAAATCAAACTTGTATGTTATGCGGCGCAGTAGCCTACTTTTGGTTATAGCCTGCCAACGTCTTGGAATTATAACGTGTGCTCTTCTGCTCTTTTCTTGCTTTAGTATTCGTTTTATAAAATGCTAAGCATTCGTGCTGCGACAGCATATTACGTACTAAAACATTCAAACGGATTAATTCGGTTTCTGAATATATTCTTCCGGATTTTCTTTGTTAGCCCGTTGTAATTGACTCAAAACGTTTGATACAGTTAGGTGAGGTATGCGGTAGTTCTGCGTAATTAACATTGGTGATGCAGTAAAAGCAAACTGGAAATCACCTTCCGCACTTTTTGTCAGGGTAAAATAAAAGGTTAATTCTAGTAACCGTCCCTTTAGCTTTTTCAGACTGCCGTAATTTTACTCCATTTTACTGCCATTCTTCAATTCCACGAAAAGACCAGGAAGACTATGGACTCATTTATGGTGCATGGTTCGCATCTGGAGGGCACACTTCGCTGCTCGGCTAGCAGTAACTTCGAAGGAAAGCAAACGGTGGCTGTACCACTACTAATTTACATTTTCACGCAAGTCCGAGTTTTCGTTCTATTCTTGTCATTTTGCGATTAGCCTATATGGAATTGACGACGGAAAAGTAATCAAACAGCAAATTGTTTACGTGTGCATGTTTTTTGCTGTTGTTGCCAGTTATACATATAAATGTGAATGCATTCTGTCGCTTCGGATGTCAAGACATGAAAGCGAATGTTCGCATAAAAACATAATGAATGTGTTTGAGAGGATATATGAAAATCAATAAATACAAAAGTAACCATATATAGCCTAGTCATTGTTGGTAACCCGTTACCATAAGTGGAATAAACCCCTCCGGGCTGTCCCGGTTATTAGAAAATAATGTAGGCTACTTCGGTGGTAGTATGGGGTTACAGAAGAAATCATATGACAGATGGACCGACGACAACGTCGCTTTTTCATACGTCAGTGGGCTAATTTGCCTAATCTTCGCGGTACTTTAGACCCCGGTGGAAACGCAGACAACCATTGGCTGAAGGAACCTTTTAGTTCCTGGTAAAGTAGTTCCTGGGACTGAAAGTAATTTTGGTGGAAACGCGGCTTAATTTATCACACTGGGTTTGCAAAACATACGTTTACATATATTTACTTTTATCCAAAGCGACGCGCAATAGTTGTCTACCGAAGGTCGTTGGAAAAACTACAGAACATAGGTCAGACAAGGTACAATTCTCATAAAGTATCAGCTACCGCGAGCAATGAACAAAAGCCGCGTTTCCACCAAAATTACCCGGAACTTTCAGTCCCAGGAACTACTTTACCAGAACTAAAAGGTTCCTTCAGCCAATGGTTGTCTGCGTTTCCACCGGGGTCTAAAGTACCGCGAAGATTAGGCAAATTAGCCCACTGACGTTGTCGTCGGTCCATCTGTCATGATTTCTTCTGTAACCCCATACTACCACCGAAGTAGCCTACATTATTTTCTAATAACCGGGACAGCCCGGAGGGGTTTATTCCACTTATATACAACGGGTTACCAACAATGACTATATATGGTTACTTTTGTATTTATTGATTTTCATATATCCTCTCAAACACATTCATTAGCAGAAAACATGCACACGTTGTAAACAATTTGCTGTTTAATTACTTTCTCGTCGTCAATTCCATATAGGCTAATCGCAAAATGACAAGAATAGAACGAAAACTCGGACTTGCGTGAAAATGTAAATTAGTAGTGGTACAGCCACCGTTTGCTTTCCTTCGAAGTTACTGCTAGCCGAGCAGCGAAGTGTGCCCTCCAGATGCGAACCATGCACCATAATGAGTCCATAGTCTTCCTGGTCTTTTCGTGGAATTGAAAAATGGCAGTAAAATTGAGTAAAATTACGGCAGTCTGAAAAAGCTAAAGGGAAGATTACTAGAATTAACCTGTTATTTTACCCGGATAAAAAGTGCGGAAGGTGATTTCCAGTTTGCTTGTACTGTATCACCAATGTTAATTATGCAGAACTACCGCATACCTCACATAACTGTATCAAACGTTTTGAGTCAATTACAACGGGCTAACAAAGAAAATCCAGAAGAAAATATTCAGCAACCGAATTAATCCGTTTGAATGTTTTGGTAGCCTACGTAATATGCTGTCCCAGCACGAATGCTTAGCATTTTATAAAACGAATACTAAAGCAAGAAAAGAACAGAAGAGCACACGTTATAATTCCAAGACGTTGACAGGCTATAACCAAAAGTAGGCTACTGCGCCGCATAACATACAAGTTTGATTTGAAGTTATTATGAAAATAAATTGGTTTGCCGCTGCATATTTTCAAACATGGCGGGTAATGGCGAAAAATAAATACAACACAAATGCTACGAGTACTCGACCAATCAGAAATGTTCAGCGCTGCAAGCTCCACCCAAAAGGTTCCTGTACTTTCGGAAAGTACTACCCCCCGAGCAGGAACGTTTTGGGGGGTAAAACAAAGCCCCCAGAACTAAATTTAGACCCTAGTTCCTGCGGTGGAAACGCACTGAGTTCCTCAAAAGGTTCCTAGTTCCGGGGTATAGTTCCTGCGGTGGAAATGCGGCTAAAGTTAGTTCAAACAGTAAGCATAAAGACCAAAGCCGCGTTTCCACCAAAATTACCCGGAACTTTCAGTCCCAGGAACTACTTTACCAGGAACTAAAAGGTTCCTTCAGCCAATGGTTGTCTGCGTTTCCACCGGGGTCTAAAGTACCGCGAAGATTAGGCAAATTAGCCCACTGACGTTGTCGTCGGTCCATCTGTCATATGATTTCTTCTGTAACCCCATAATACCGCCGAAGTAGCCTACATTATTTTCTAATAACCGGGACAGCCCGGAGGGGTTTATTCCACTTATATGCAACGGGTTATCAACAATGACTATATATGGTTACTTTTGTATTTATTGATTTTCATATATCCTCTCAAACACATTCATTAACAGCAGAAAACATGCACACGTTGTAAACAATTTGCTGTTTTATTACTTTCTCGTCGTCAATTCCATAGAGGCTAATTGCAAAATGACAAGAATAGAACGAAAACTCGGACTTGCGTGAAAATGTAAATTAGTAGTGGTACAGCCACCGTTTGCTTTCCTTCGAAGTTACTGCTAGCCGAGCAGCGAAGTGTGCCCTCCAGATGCGAACCATGCACCATAAATGAGTCCATAGTCTTCCTGGTCTTTTCGTGGAATTGAAAAATGGCAGTAAAATTGAGTAAAATTACGGCAGTTTGAAAAAGCTAAAGCGAAGATTACTAGAATTAACCTGTTATTTTACCCGGATAAAAAGTGCGGAAGGTGATTTCCAGTTTGCTTGTACTGTATCACCAATGTTAATTATGCAGAACTACCGCATACCTCACATAACTGTATCAAACGTTTTGAGTCAATTACAACGGGCTAACAAAGAAAATCCGGAAGAAAATATTCAGCAACCGAATTAATCAGTTTTAATGTTTTGGTAGCCTACGTAATATGCTGTCCCAGCACGAATGCTTAGCATTTTATAAAACGAATACTAAAGCAAGAAAAGAACAGAAGAGCACACGTTATAATTCCAAGACGTTGACAGGTTATAACCAAAAGTAGGCTACTGCGCCGCATAACATACAAGTTTGATTTGAAGTTATTATGAAAATAAATTGGTTTGCCGCTGCATATTTTCAAACATGGCGGGTAATGGCGGAAAATAAATACAACACAAATGCTACGAGTACTCGACCAATCAGAAATGTTCAGCGCTGCAAGCTCCACCCAAAAGGTTCCTGTACTTTCGGAAAGTACTACCCCCCGAGCAGGAACCTTTTGGGGGGTAAAACAAAGCCCCCAGAACTAAATTTAGACCCTAGTTCCTGCGGTGGAAACGCACTGAGTTCCTCAAAAGGTTCCTAGTTCCAGGGTATAGTTCCTGCGGTGGAAACGCGGCTCAATATACATTGCGAAGCCTTGCATCAGAATCGATTGGTAGTGGAAGATATCTCCAAAATAAGGTCTCCTTTCAAGATATCCATAACAACTCGAGATATCTTAAAAGAACTGTTGACTAGTAATAACTCCAGAATAAATCCAGTTCAAGATATCTACAATTGTATTTTGACCAGTAATATCTTAGTTTCAGATATCAAAAAAGATCATTTAGATATCTTCAATAACAAGGAATTAAAGATATCTTTAATTCTTAAATAAGAATCTAAAGAATCTAACTTAATCTAACAATTGTAGATATCTTGAACTTGAATTATGGCTAGTAAAAACTAAAGTGTAGATATCTCGAATTTGAGTTACTACTAGTTAAAAGTCATTTTAAGATATCTACAAATAAGTTTTGGATATCTTGAAACGAGACCGATCTTATTACTAGTCAAAATGGAATTAGAGGTATCTTCAATTAGCGTTTTGACTAATCAAAATGTAATTAGAGATATCTTAAATTAGCGTTTTGACTTATCATAAATGAATTACAGATATCTTTAGTGTGAATCCGGACAGGCTATTAAATGTTAAAAGGGCTTGCCATATACTTAGGTATACAAAGCACTGTCTATAAGCCATTGATTAAAACTTGGAAAATCTAGACCTGCAGAGTGCGTGGGTGCAGAGCTGAGAGCTGCAGTGCCACACGTGGAAGTTTCCAGGCATCTGCATACCACAAACACCACAAACACCCAGTTTCAGTCCGGAAATTGCTATACCCAGAACTAGATCTGGGAGGCCAATCGTGAAACCACAAAGATGGCACTTGTGAATAAAAGAGACAATGAAAAAAAGAAAAGCAATGTGAAAAGAGAGTGAAAAATAAATGTGTAAAATGTGTTTTGAGTATGCCTTAGATAGGTTGTTTGGAAGAGATTGTTTGAGTAAACAAGCTGAGTATTGAAACTGTTATGGTAAGATTTTTTTTTATGGGTATGGCTGTGTTCAGTTAAAGGCTTCAGTTAACTAATTACTCTCTGCTGTTCTACTTAAAAGGGGAGATGTGGCTTAAGCTGTTTTGTGCTCTTACCAGAATCGTTTAGCCCAGAGCAGGGAATTATAAGGTGTGGGAGAATGTTCACTCTCTTTTCAACTTAGCTAGCCAAGGAGTGTCAACTGAAAAAGCTTGCTCGGACAAGCTTTTTCAGTTCAGTCCACAAATTTTCAAGGGGATTCAGGTCAGGGCTTTGTGATGGCCACTCCAATGCTTTCACTTTGTTGTCTTTAAGCCATTTTGTTACAACTTTGGATGTATGCTTAGGATTATTGCCTTGCTGGAAGACCCAGTTACGACCAAGCTTTAACTTTCTAGCTGATTGTCGGTGGGTGTGGGTGTGACTCAGCTGAGGGGAGAGGCAGGTGGGAGTGGCTCACGGGAACAGGGCTTGGAGGGAGTCAATTAGCACAGGTGTTCTGTGTCACTAATTAGTCTCTCCCTATATGTACAAGAGCGGCTGGGCCTGTCGTGAGGGATTACACATATGCCGTGCGGAGAGCAGCCGCACAGTCAAAGAGCTGAAGCGGGAATTTTTGTGTGTTGAACACGGTGGTTTGAGATGTGTACGCGTGTGTGCAAAACACCTGCAACTTATGTGTTCACTGTTGGTTTGTGCTGATTATGGTAAATGGACTGCATTTATATAGCGCTTTTATCCAAAGCGCTTTACAATTGATGCCTCTCATTCACCAGAGCAGGTAGAGGTTAGGGGTTACGTGTCTTGCTCAAGGACACTTCGACATGCCCAGGGCGGGGTTTGAACCGGCAACCCTCCGACTGCCAGACAATCGGTCTTACCTCCTGAGCTATATCGCCCCTTAGATTAAAGAACCTGCGGTGGCTGAAGACTTGCCACACTGATGTCTTGAGGCGTTGCTTCAGTATTTCTAGATAATCCTCCTTCTTCATGATGCCATCTATTTTCTGAAGTGCGCCAGTCCCTTTTCCAACAAAACGCCCCCATAACATGATGCTGCTACCCCCATGGTTCACAGTCGGGATGGTGTTCTTTGGATTAAAAGCCTCACCCTTTTTACTCCATACATAGTGCTGATCATTATGGCCTAACAGTTCAATTTTTGTTTCCTCTGACCAGAGAACACTCCTCCTAGACAAAAGGCTAGGGTCTTTGTCCTGCAAACTTCATTCTGGCTTTTTAATGATTTTATGAATTGTTTGGCTTCATAGAGCACCAGTGGTGCCGAACCCTGTTACTGTTCTTTCTCAGGTCCCGAGAAATTCAACTGAATTTACAGTGGTCGACCTAGCGAATGCATTCTTTCCTGTACCGATTGAAAAAGAATCCCAGTACTGGTTTGCGTTCACATATGAAGGGAAAAGGTATACCTGCTCTTGCATTTGATCAGGGCTATGCAGAATCCCTGCTGTGTTTTCTGCGGCCCTCAAGAAAAATTTGGATGCGTTTGAATTCCCTGGCAAAAGCACTCTAATACAAGATGCTGATGACCTCTGTTCCCCTGACGCTGAAACATGCCTCACAGATTCCATTGCCCTTCTGAAATATCTAGCTGAATAGGGGCACAAATGCAGTTTGCACAAGTTGCAGTTGGTCGAGATGGAGGTTAAATATTTAGGTCACACGATCTCACGCCAAGGTCGAACATTAGGAAGCAACAACTGAAATATAACCGAGCATTGTATTTGTTGAATAAGTCCATCATCTCCCTTGTAATTAGCAAGCCATTCCAGCTGCTGCAAAGCATTTCTTTGAATGTCTTGTAGTAAATATGGCAGAGGAAATGATAAAATAAACATGTTTAATAAATCAATGGAGAACATCCTTAAATTGTACTCAGATTGCACTCAAGGACAATAGTACTGCTGATTTACATTTGTCCCCTCTATTCAGGTACTAGTTTAAACCTGCGATACCAGGTGAGTGAAATCGGTGGCCAATCAGAGACCGAACAATCTTGAAAAATCTATATTTACATGAGCATTAAGATGGGTGACTGACCCCTTCAGACTGCATCCTGACCCCTTTCTATTCCTAACCCCTAATACTCTTAATTTAGTAATTACTAGAATTAACATCACGGTTCTAGGCTGGCATAAGCTGGTATTTAAGATTACTAAAAGCACATGGAGTACATGTTAGTGTCACTCCCCCTCAAACATTGTTGGTAATTCTCTGTAGTTTCCTGTGTACAGAAAATGGAAAGATCTTGTGGCCGGTTGACCTAATTTTACATGCCGCAGTGGTTGTACAT
This sequence comes from Anguilla anguilla, assembly GCF_013347855.1. Taxonomy (NCBI): domain Eukaryota; kingdom Metazoa; phylum Chordata; class Actinopteri; order Anguilliformes; family Anguillidae; genus Anguilla; species Anguilla anguilla. The sequence goes on along the minus strand of NC_049201.1, from coordinate 74,855,997 downwards.
GAGGTAGTGTGGTGAGTGTAAGCCCCCCCCCCCCCCCCCCCCCCCGTCTGTTATTTCCCTGTGTACAGAAAAATGGAAAAAACTTTGCGCCAGGATGGCCTAATTTTACATGCAGCATCGAATGTATATGATGCAGTGCGTGCAGTGGTGTAGGTGCCATTTGAACATTGGGGGGGACACATGAAGTGGGGGGTCTGGGGATCCTCCCCCAGGAAAATTTGTGCATCAAACACTTTCCTGCATTCTGGTGAATTTTTATGCACCAATTTATGCCTTTTCTGCATCAATTTATGGTGGAAATGTCTTTATTTATGTAAAGTTAAACACAAAATTCAGGGGGACAAATGCACGTGTTCTAAATATTGAGGGGGATGTATCCCCATGCGTCCCCCCAAAATCTACACCTATGAGTGCGTGGAGCGTTTGACTGCTTTATTTGGTTAATTTACTGTTGAATGACAAAAACCAGAACACTCTTCGGTTCTCCAGGAACAGCATTCCAGATCAGACTGGAATATACACTTTGTTAGTCTTTGGTGGCATTGCCTTTTAATTGCTTAACTTCCACAAGCTTCTCACAATACTTTTCTGGAATTTTTGCACATTCGTCCTGACAAAAATGGTGTAACTCAGTCAGGTTTGTGGGCCTCCTTGCTCATTCACGCTTTTTCAGTTCAGTCGAGAAATTTGATATGGGATTCAGGTCAGGGCTTTGTGATGGCCACTCCAATACTTTCACTTTGTCGTCTTTAAGCCATTTTGTTACTACTTTGGATGTATGCTTAGGATCATTGTCCTGCTGGAAGACCCAGTTGCGTCCAAGTTTTAACTTTATAGCTGATCTCTTGAGGTGTTGCTTCAGTATTTCTACATAATCCTCCTTCTTCATGATTCCATCTATTTTCTGAAGTGCGCCAGTCCCTTTTCCAGTGAAACACCCCCATAACATGATGCTGCTACCCCCATGCTTCACAGTCGGAATGGTGTTCTTTGGATTAAAAGCCTCACCCTTTTTCCTCCATACATAGTGCTGATCATTATGGCCAAACAGTTGAAGTTTTGTTCCCTCTGACCAGAGAAAGGTGGTGATTACCTGCAAACTTCATTCTGGCTTTTTTATGCCGAGCTTGGAGTAGGGGCTTCCTTGCAGGACAGCCTTTCAGGCCATAGCGATGTAGAATAATGGTGGATGTAGATACTTTGGTACCTGATGCCTCCAACTCCTTTACCAGTTCCTTTGTTGTTGACTTGGGGTTCAGTTGAACCTTTCGGACAAAAGTTTGTTCAGCCCTGAGAGTTAATTTGTGTCTCCTTCTTGAATGATGCAGTGCCTGTGTGGTCCAAAGATTTTAATATTTGCATACGATTGTTTGTACAGATGCTCATGGTACCTTCAGTCGTTTGTAAAGGAGGAACCGGACTTGTGAAGGTCCACAATGTTTTTTCTGAAGTCTTGGCTGAGTCGCTTGGATTTTCCCATGGTATCAAGGGCAAAAATGGCAGTGGCTCTATAGGTAGGCCCTTAAATACAGCCACAGGTGCCAATTAACTCTCAGTTAACTCCTAATTATGACAATTGGCCAATCTGAAACTTCATTAAAATCATTACATCCATTTCTGGAATCTTCCACACTGTTTAAAGAGACAGGCAACTTGGTGTATGTAAACTTTTGGCCCACTGAACTGATATAGTGAATTAAAGGTGAAATAAATCTGTCTGTAATTGATCGTTTTAAAATGACCTCAGATGTGAACAAAGTAGATGCCCTAACTGACTTGCCAAAGGAAATGTATGGTAACATGAAATGTGCAGAGTTGTGAAAACCTGAGTTTGAATATCTTTAGCTGAGCTGTATGTAAAATTTTGTCCTCAACTGTATGTGTGGGGGGGGGGGGGGGGGGGGGGGGGGACAGCATTGGCAATTGAGGCTGCAGACTCCATTCCCAGGTGGGGCACTGCCATAACCTAAATGTAACCTTAAATCATTATCCTGCATTATTCTGAATGGATTGCATGTGAAAGAAAGCTATTTATATTTCAGGTGTGACTGGTTTACCAGTCCTAGAGCTCTGTGGTTTACATGGTTTAAAAAAAGCATAATTAAAAAAGAAAATTGCAATTATTTATTTGCTTAGGGACTATCTTGTGCAGTCAAGATACCATATATACTTTCCCCAAATTTAAAAGCAGGAAAATAATCATTTCCTTTTATTGTAAAGGATATCATTTCTATAAATCATATGCTTATAAGATGAGAGCTGGACCAGCGTGTCTAATGTCTAATCAATAATGGGTTCATTCCGATTCAGGTTATCAGCAGTGTGTTTGGGGAGCATAACCGCTTTGCTTACTTTCTGGTAGACAACTCATTTAAAATTGCTACCAAACAACATAAGCTTAATGTCATAGTATTTGTTTTCTATGGTTCTGTATGTATAGTACAAAATTCAGATTGGGGCTGCTGGATGGTTCATTTGTTGAGCCTCACTGACTCGGACCAAATCCTGACCATGCCAGTGCCGACTATGGCCAGTGGCTCCATAGGGAGACCGCAATTGCCAATTTTATCGCCCAAGATATGGGAGGGTTCAGTCAGCTTGGGATCTGCATTCATTGCTATCTGGAAACCCCTGCCGGTCGATCGGGGGGCCTGTGGACTGCCTGCGGAAAGCTGCGTATGAAAGGTCTTTCCCACGACTTTCTACTTTCTGTGTGAGCTCAGCTGTAGTCTGCGGTGTAAAAAGAAGCATCTGGCGACACCGCGTGGCGTCAGAGGAGAACCTTGAATGTCCACACCCTGAAAAATATGCCAAAAAAGTCACCTGTCTCAGAGCAGGCCAGAAAATCACCTGTCTCTGCGAACATTATCCCTTCTAATAGACAGACCTTTTCCTTTACCATACATATTACATCATTTCATCAATGTGGTGATGTCATAATGATGTATTTGTAAATTTCACACATTTGTGTAATCTGACTGTCCAAATATTGCAATAACTCACACCAACCTCTCTTTTTCTTGTGCCATAACATCATTTTAGCTATGATAGATGTGCAATGGAAGCAATTAAAATGAAGACCAGAGATTCTGGCCACATTTCCTTTTCATTGATAATCGTCTGATAGTGAAAAAATAGCCTGAGCCCACAGATGATCATAAAAAAAACTGCAGTTGATATAGATGTTTTACAAACCTCTTTCTTATGGGTTATACATCTGAAGTGCTTGTAATAAGAAGCTGAGTGAATTAAGTACATAAAATGGGGATTTGTGGTTTACTCTCCTGGATGGCATGCCCTGCAAAAGCACTGTCTAACCGTGTCTAATCCTAACCACGCCAGTGCAGTCAGTATTCGATCATAATTGGAAATAGAATGGACCACACAGATGGATCTGGTTTGATCATGCGCAGTTTGCCTGCAGCGATCTCTGATAGTTGTAAAAGCAATCGCTTAAAGTGGACTGAAGAATTTGCCCATTATTATGCATGGCAGAGATATGCACTGGCTTTTTCAGCTGGAAAAAAACACTGCCATATCCTATTGGGATCTAAGGTTACGTTGAATTGCTATTAAGGTTCATTTCCACTCTTTGTCGTACTTGGTCCAGCCAATAAAAAACAGTCCATAACTGTATTTATACAATTTGCAGAAGTACATTTCTATTTTACCAGACACTTATCTAGAGCAATTTTAAATGTTTTTTCAAGTTACATTCCAAAAAAAAAAAAAGCATGAAACCGTCCAGACCCACTGCACACCTGTACTAACTATATAGCTAGCTAGCTATGGCATGTCCTCACCTCTGTAACGTTATTTGTTGTCCTCCGTGTGTCCATACATCTGTATCGGTGGTCATCCATACACGGTAAGTAGGTTAACTAAAGTAGGTGAAACGCTAACATTTTAGGGTTAGCTAAAGTAACGTTAGGCGATAAAGCTGTGCTTAAAAATCTTGTGCAGTACCACCTGCGCATGCGTCCTACTAAACAAAGCACCACCTGCACATGCGTTCTACAAAACGTCCCTCTCAGGTCGTTCATGAGTGAGTGAGTGAGTGACCACAGTTTGCCACGCATAGCCACGGCGGCACGCCGTGGGAAAAACAGTTTCTATGCCAAGTGTCCACTTGGGTATATGTTCACTGAAGTAATTCAGGGTAAGTACCTTGATCAAAGGTGCAACACCAGAGTCTTACTACAGAATCAAACTCGCAACCTCCGTGAAATGTAATCCCACTTTCCTCACCATTATACTACATCACCACCAGTATTAATCTGTGCACGTTTGCATTGTCTGTGTGCTCGGCCGAATACCCAGTTGTTTGATTTAAATAATATGCGGCTATAGGAGTACATATGTTGCACTTAGAAATAAATGTAATAATAGTCACCAAATTGTGTTCCCCGCCCCGTTCTGCACACTGTACAACAGAAAGTATGTTCACACAACCCTGCTTAATAAAACAAACGTGTTCATTCAACTCGAAGTTTGTGTGATGCCGAAGTGGCATCAAGTGTACACAGTGAGAGTAAAATTGATTTTGTCAGAGTTGATTGAACACTGAATGTTTTTGCTGCGTGAAGACAAAATACTGTGCGGTGCATAGGTTGCTTGCAGAGAAGTTTCGAAGAATATGTTGGTTGAATACTAAGGCCTCAAAAGCTGCTAGAGATTTTTGTGTACCAGTAGGCAGTACTGAATGTTAAACAAATCTATTCAACGTTATACTATTATATTTTAACTAAGCTGAGCTGAATCATATTCACTTTTAATGAAAACCATTGGGGAGTCCTATAATTTGTTGGTGCTGCTCAAAAAGACATGTCTGAGTTTTATTCTTTTTCATTATTCAAATGTCTCATAATTCAGCAGCATATGACATCGGTACAAAAACCCATGAGATTAAATCACATTGTGTTCAAATAAATTAAAATCCCGTAAAACAAACAACTACTTCAAAACAAATAGCTGTTGCTGTGAATTCATATTATTTTTGGAAATGCTAAACATTTTGCATGATACCCACACCATAGCTGAGATTCAGTCATTTGTCCTTAACATTGACAAACTAATTAAAATCACAAATTGTGATTTGTGATTGAACAATTTTTCTCTCTTCACATAGTTTGCTGAGTTTAGCAATCACTGAGAATAACTTGCCAAACTGAGTTTGTGGCGAAAAAGTGTAATACTTACACTTTTGTTTCCCTGTACGCCAAAGTTAAGGACAAATGTTGATTGAATCCATGTCATTGCATTTGTCTGTCCCAAAAAAGCAATGATACTGCTGCTGCTACAAGAGGTTACGCTCATAATATTTTAAGCATGATACAATTCAGGTTAAGTACCTAAGGGTGCAACAGCAGTGCACACTCTGGGAATCAAACCTACAACCTCAGAATCAGAGTTAAAACCCTTTTTCTACCCTGCACCTAGGAATAAGATATTGTTTTCACAGCGCTGTACTTTATAGTTTTACTTTACGGCTTCTCGCTCCTTATGGCAGAGAGAAGAGAGACGATCAAACAAAGTTTTGGGCACTTTAAAACGGTGACAGTGTCGATTGTGACATGTTTCACAGCACAAATGACAGGTTACTGTGTCTCAGAACTGTTATTCTTCTTCAGCCTATTTTTTAAACAGGCTTGAAAGAGCAGAGACACCGATCCCTGCTACCTTTGGGATGATTCCTGGCAAAAATATGGCGGCAGCTTGTCCCATGGCACTCAAAATATCAGGAAAATATGAACGGGACTCGTTTTCAGCCTTCTCCCTCTTGAGGGAATCAATTTCATCCTTCATGAGCTGTGCCTTCTCTTCGAAGCCTTGCTTAAAAAGCTCCTCCTGTTCCTGAAAAGACAAAAACAACGACAAGCAAAACCACGCTCAGAAAAACCTTAACTTGGAAAATCAGAGACACCAAGCATCACAATTGGAGTTCATGGGAAACAAGCTGAATGAATCAGCTGGGGTTTCCATTCATACTGCAGCAATCATACCTGACAGGAAGGATTTGATTAAGGTTTTTAAATTCATAATGGGGATTAACAAAGTGAACTATGAGAGATTCTTCAGGAGTTCTGTAAGTAGAAAGAGGGGACGTAAATGGAAATTAGCAAAAGGTAAGTTCCACACAGACAGTAGGAAGCATTTTTTCATGCAGTCAATGTGTGGAATAGCTTGCCCGGTATTGTAGTAGAGGTGAAAATTGGTGGTTTTCAAGACCAGACTTAATAAGGTATTCACTGGCGTTAACTATCATTCGGTGATGACAACTGGCGGATCCTAACTCTGATCGGGAAAGTGGAATGCCTCATGCAGTTGTCTGATCGGACAAGTAAAAAATAAAAATGTAACGTTATCTGAAAATAAACAGTGTTTGTTTGAGCCGAAGCGGAACCTGTTCCAGTTGAGCTACGTAGGCTACGTGCCTACCATTTTTTTAAGTGGAATGCCTCATGCAGTTGTCTGATCGGACAAGTAAAAAATAAATATGTAACGTTATCTGAAAATAAACAGTGTTTGTTTGAGCCTAATCGGAACCTGTTCCAGTTGAGCTACGTAGGCTACGCGCCTACCATTTTTTTAAGTGGAATGCCTCAGGCAGTTGTCTGATCGGACAAGTAAAAAATAAATATGTAACGTTATCTGAAAATAAACAGTGTTTGTTTGAGCCGAAGCGGAACCTGTTCCAGTTGAGCTACGTAGGCTACGTGCCTACCATTTTTTTAAAAACTAGAACTAATGTTACAATGGTACAATACATCTGATTAAAACGGTGAATTGTTGGCAAATCGCCAAAACAGCGCGAATTTAAAAAAAATAAAAAATTTTTTAGGGCATTTAAAATGTTTGAGTGATTCAACTACTTCCATTTCCATACTACAGCATGGTGATTTTTCCCATGAAAACGAAAGGGAGCGTGTTTATTTTTAAGGTTTTGTGAATGTAGTGAGCTAGCAAAACTGAGGCTACAGTTGCTACAGCTGACAAAGAGGGCTGCGTTCTAATGACGATTATGATTATAACGAGAGGAGCAGTCTCACAAGCTGCTGCAGTGTCCAGAAATGAATACAGATAAAACTAGCTAATAAAAAATACATTAATCAAGCATCTAAGTTAGTTAGGAAATTTTTGTAGCATGCTTCTCAGTAGAATTAGAATGTTACAGAACAGAATCTTTAAAGCCATTTTTCTCACTTTTTCCTTTTTTTTTTTTTTTGCATGGCAATGCATGTAAACTCTGTCATTGAGTGTGAGAGCGACAGAGAGAGTGGGCTTTGAATGTGGACCCAGCTCAAATTATATTGTTAAATAAAAATATAAAACAAGTACTATTTTGTCATGGTAATTGAGTTAATTTAGCAGAAGTGTCCCTTTTAAAGTGCAATATGTAACTTTTCTTGAGTATCAATTTTAGTCATATAGTCCTCTATTCTTGAAGATAGAACTTCTGGATGGACAATGTGCTCTTTTAATTGTTCTCACCCCACCAGATACTATCTAGCCTGTAGGTACAATTTAGTTAGGAAAATGGTGAGCATTGTTGGGCTGAATGGCCTGTTCTCATCATTATATTGTATTATGGTATGTTATGACATGGCTAAAAAAAAGCACTGTTCCAGGTATAATAAAATAGCGATGGAATGTGGTGACCTTTTTTGTATTGAAACCAGAGAAGAGCACCACCAAGCAAGGCGTATGCTGGTAATATGAAGAGAAACGTTGACTGTGATTGGCGGATACTTTTTGCATCTGGGCTGCGTGACTACAGCCAATAGGAAGAGCCAGAAAGTATCCTCCAGTCACTAATGGTGCACAGTAAAATGTTCAGTGTTGAATCAACTCTAACACGTGGTCCCTATTGGATGTATGAACTAGAGTTGACAGAGTTGAGTTAAAATTTTACTGTGTGTTGTTCTATCTGTTGTCAACAAGGTACTCTATGATTAGTAGAGTTCCTCTCTGGTTTCTATGCAAAAGATGATGAGAGCCATTTCTTCTCTCAATTGCATTCCTCTCTACTGTTGCAGGAGATTCTACCTGGATAAGTGCCCCAGCCTTTTGCATATGCGTAATGCAGTGTCATTGCTCTTTGTGTGTAAGCGGAAGACCAGTTATCAGTTCCCATGTCTGGGATGCTACAGCATGGCAACAAACTATCAACCAAACATACAACAAACTTTTAAAAAATATTGGTCAGTGAGCTAAGCACAATTTGGCACTCTATCACAGGCTGGTGGGGATTATTTGTTTCTTCATTCCTCTACATGTCTGATTAATTTTTCTCCCCACTCCCACCTGCAGAAAATGTAACCTCTAACTCAGGGGCAGCGAACCCTGGTCCTGGAGAGAAACTGGTCTGGCAGGGATTTGTGTTCACCTTACAATCAGCAACCAAGTTTGATCCAAGAAACCAAGTTAAGCGATTTAACCGTGTATTTGGCTGCTTTAATTGGTTAATTTAGTGTTGAATGACAAAAACCCAGAACACTCTGTGGTTCTCCAGGAACAGAATTCCAGACCAGACTGGGGGCCAATACAGTTACTTGAAATAAGGGTGGCTTTTGGAGACCTCCCCTCAGGTCTTATCTTTAACTGAAGTATTAATGTCGAAGGCAACAATATCACTCAGGGCATCTCTGACAAAGAAGCTGGCCACAGGTCTACGAGCTTGTTGAGTGCCAATGCCCGCAGAAGCTACCTGCAGCTTGCTGTTCAGGACCGTGTCTAACTCCTTTGCAGCATTCTTCTTGTCCTCCTCCAACTTTTTCTCCAGCTGCTTCATGTTCTCTTTGAAGGTTCGCTCCTGGTCGATCAGCTGCCTCTCCGTGATCTTTCTCTGCTCCTCAGAAGGACAAGTCTCTTGATACATTGCCTCCAATCTTGCCCGATTTTCTGGAGGAAGATGCAAGGCTGTGTCAGCTCAACAGTGATTAATCATGAGTCAATTGAAGCAATATACACAAGATAAGGCCATAGATCAGGGGCCTGCAACCTTGTTTCTGGACAGCGACAGGGTTTGCTGTTTTTCTTTGTTACTGAGCACATAATTGATCAATTATGGCTGGTGATCACACAGAAAAATCATCCGACCTTGTGTCTCTGCTCTGAAATGGTTATTCATTTAAAGGTAAAAACAAAAACCAGCAGCCCCTGGGCTTTCCAGGACCAGGGCTACATAGGCCTTCCATAATTGATAAATATGTAGAATAATATCTTTTTGGTAATCAATGTTCAACAATTTTACCGTAAAATTAAATATTATTTCATCATGAGATGAGTAATGTGCTTTGGGTGAATGGTTCTTGCCATATAAGTATTTTAATGCAAATTCTTCATTTTAATGCGATGCATTCAGTAATGGTTATGAGTGTCAGCACATAGATATAGAAAGATGAGTATCTGGTGGGTCTGTAGAATCATGCATTTCCATCCCCTCTTTAGATCCTCTGAGTATATCAACAGATACTACTATGGACTAACAAATTGGTAAACTCTGTACTGTTAACTTTTATAAGGAACGCATGTAGTTCTCTCTCCCTTCCATTGATGCTGAAATGGTCCATCTTGATGCATCATCTGAGAAATACATTTTCAAGAACCTCAAAAAAACTTAAGACTGAAGGAATACAAGAGTCGGGCATCTGGTTAGCCCATAGTAATATATGTTGTATACTGCAAAAGGATGTAGTGTCACAGGGAAGTATTTATACAACCCAACCCATTTCATGAATCCTTTGTGACATCACCTTCTTCCTTCCGTTGTGCATCACTGAGAGATTGGTCCACAGTCATTATGGCTTGCTCAACAGGTTCTTTCTTGGCCAGGTATTCCTTTAGACATTCCTCATCCTGTAACCCAGCACTCATGTGAGCAGCCCTCATAAGAACAGAGAGAACATTCACTTAAAAATATCCAGTCCAATCCAATTAAAGTGCAGGACTGCCTGGGTAATACAATACACACCTATGGTAGATCATAAATCAGATGTCCTCCAGTTTACCTTGTCCAGTGTACTGTACCTTTATTCCTTTTCCCGGTGCTGATCTGTATTTTGAGATGCCGTTTTGTAACGCCTTGCGGTACTGCTGGTATCCTCCAACTGACATGTATTGTCCAGATGCAATATTTTTCTCCAGAGGCCCGAATATTTGCCCGATGATGGACTCGCAAGCCTTCTGCGATTCAACAACATTCTTCTCGCAGATTGCCGCGTACTCTGTCTGCAGCAGTTTCTACAATAAAGAGGAGAAGGAGGCAGATGATGATGACACACAGGTTATGGCCCAGATACTGTCTACCCACAATGCACCTCAGCCCTGAGTCATGGTGTCCACTACACAATAAAATGAAGAGTACAGTTTGATTGTTGGGGAATAGTAGGGACTGACTGCATTCCTTTACCATTAGCTCAAGTTGGTTTTTCTGATCCTCATCCATGAAGCAGAGGTTCATGAAGATCTCAACAGCATTTTTCTCGACATTGCCGTGTATATCTGACAGGTCCTTCTGTGTTTCCGTTGGGAAGGCAACCCAACTGGCCATCTCTTCCTTGTAGGACTTCACAGCAGCAGCTATTGCATTAAAGTTCTCAATCTGGGCCAGAGCCACAACTGCATTTTGCAGGCAGGGAACCTGACCACTGCAGATAACGTCCACAAACACCTTTGCGAGGTTCCCCAGCACTGCAATACACAGTGATGAGACTGTTTATTTTTTTTACACACAGTGATGTATGATTCTTGGCATGAACCTTACGCTTGTTCTTAAAGGCTTAGCACAGAAGACAGAGCGTGGCCTCTGATTTAGAATTTATATGACATTCTAACAGGTAAAGGCTTTTCTGTAATTACACCACGGACGACGCAAACTGAATTTATAAGGACCAAAGGTCCACACATGTCAAACAATCATGGACTAGCACAGAATATTTTGAGATCCAATAAAAGAATTACCATAACCTCAGTTAATCTATTTTTATGATTTTAGGAAGTTATATGTTGCAACACCTCCCTGAAGAATAAGTGGATGATAACAGGTGGTTGGTCAATACTCACTTCTGCCAGTCATATAATAGCCCCCTTTCATGATTTTGGTTTTGGTTTCACTCATGATGTGATTATAGAAGCTCCTGGCTTGCTCCACGAATGAGGGCACCAAGTCTTCGTCGCTCAGGTCATCCATGTGCTTCATCTTCTCTGCATTGGCGGGACGGTCGAACACAAAGCACTTCCGGGTGGGGAAGAAGCTCCGGAGGCTGCCCCGTGGCATGTTGTAGTCCGTGGTTTGCTTCGAATGCCCTTGTTTTAAAAGACAAATCGGTACGAAAAAAAAAAACTTTCAGTTTCCTTTTGTAGCTTTTGGCTCATAGTGTAGTTCATCAAGCAACTTTATTAGGCTACTTTCAAACAAAACTACAAATCTGTGTCTTGTCGAATAAAACTGAAATTTTCAGCCATTTAACTGCACTGTTACAAGACCTATATAAGCCAGATCAAATATGTATTTAAGATCCTTTAAACCCTTTAGATGCTGGAATATTTGAAAATACTCCCATAGATCCCTGAGAATTTTCAATGAGGCACATCAATAATCTGAATGTACAAATCATATAAAATAATTTTGTTTTAAATATCAGTGAAAATATACAATATGACATTGTAAGAAATATGTAGGAAATTTACTGATGTCTATAGCCAGTTATAACATATTAAAAATAATTATATGGCCAAGGTCTGACACCACACGGAATATGCACATGTTTGTAGATTGTTGACGGACTGCTGATCACAACCAGTCAGGAACCACTCGTCATTGCCTCCAGCCTGCACACATCTGTCGTCACCTGCTGCTCCCCATCACCGCCACCCGGCCCTGTCCATCATCTGAGCCACATCATAAACCCTATAAAACTGACTGACATGTTGGTCACCAGTCGGCACCCTGAGCCGACCAGAGGAGGATGGGTTTCCTCCTTGAGCCTGGTTCCTTCTAAGGTTTCTTCCGATCTACCACAGGGAGTTTTTCCTCGCCACAGTTGCCTTAAGTAGGCAGTATACTTCGTATGAAGTAGAACTTTTTGAGCAAAACGAAGCAATCAGAACAACTGACAAACAAAAAGACGCGGTGTTGTGTGTTCGTACGGTGCTGGGTGCGACGGCCTAAAGGGAGAACTTTTCGAAAAGTTCTTTCTTGTTCTCCGACCTCCCCCTCTCAGCTATTGCTCCAAATATCACATAGTTGGTTACGTCACGGTTGAGAGTTCAGAGGGCTGAATTCACATGATAATGTACGGAGAGTCAACGCCAATCTCTCTTCTGTAGAGATGGGAATTCTGTGAGTTCCCGCATGTTTCATGAATGGTGCTACTTGTTTCAGCAAGTCATCAAAACGCCTAGCACGCATTCGGAAATAAGAGAAAGTGGACCCCCTCGTATAAACTCGCATTTCCCGAATGTACAGACAAAACTCTCCATTCTCCGTCCTACTCTGATTAGAGGGCGAAAGTACCATCTTCTTTGCCTTTTTTCTTCTTTTGCATAGCTAGATAAACTAAAGCCACTTTAAACACTTTAAACTTTTTGTTTTGTGTTGTGATCTCGCATAGCCCTTCTCTTTGTACATCCATGGCGTAGCCGCGAGATGGAGGTCTGGTTGAGATTCCAGTCCCGGTTAATAGCTGCCTCGTAATTATTCGTAATTATTCACGCACCAGCAGCGTGGAGTGACTTTAAACGGTGCGGTGTTCTCACTGAGTATACCGACAACAGTGTTCGTGGACATGTTCGCCGCTGATTCTCAATCCTGAAGTTCTTTCTTCTTACTGAGTATACTGCCAGCTTTAGGCTCGCTCCTGTGGGGGTTTAGGCCAGGGTTGTCTGTAAAGCGTATTGTGACAACTGCTGTAAAATACACTATACAAATAAAATTTGATTGATTGATTGATTGACTGATCATTGGTTGCGTGTACTTGTTAAATCGTTAAGACCAACGAGTGAATGTGTCTTTGTGAGGTGGTGTCTAAAATCTTGCTCAGCTTCCTCCATCCGACCAGTAACTGTCTCATCTACTTCATGGAGACACTTCCTCACGACGTCTCGTCAATAGTGATCAAAGTAGGTCTACAGAAGCCAACAGAGGGCATTCTCGATTAAGGGCTGCCAATCGGCAGGGTGACGTGGGAACTTGGCAGAACCAACACTCATGTTTTAACCAGGCCCTCCCAGTGAGAGGCCGCCATCTTGCCCGCTCTGATGCAGCAGCGAACAAGCAGCAATGTTACACCCCTCCCGGTCTCCGGGCTTCCGCAAACTAGCATTAACTTGACCAAAGTGTCTGAAATGTGGAACGCACTATCTGTCAAGTCAGTCTCTCACAGACCAATGGTATTAATGGAAGGATTTATCACACTGCTGACTGGTTCAGCATCAAAGGCAGGCTTACTGCTGACCACATCTGATTAGGACCCAGTCTCTACTGGTTGCTCAGCTGGTTGCTTGGCTGGTTGCTAGGCTGGTTGCTTGGCTGGTTACTTGGTGGTTGCTTGGCTGTTCTCCTCGTGGTCAGCTCTGTCTGTGCCGGACTATAGTTATTTGAACCAAAGTTATAAAATGTCTCTTAATAATTCTGAAATGAGGTAACTAAATAGTGAAAACCTTAACAAATAGGACTCATCCGCAGTATTCTATCTCAAGTACCTTAGAGATATTGCAATTTCCTCCCAACAGAAGGACAACAGTCTTTAGATGAAAACTGGGAAATGAATAGCCTAGTATGCCGCATACATACGGTGTGTGTATATACATTCAAACCGCTATCTGACTACAAATTTTCAGTGCCTCACCAGATTTCAGCTTGAGAGCATTTTCCAGGTATTGGTCAGCGGTTATCTGGTTCCCATCATGCACCAGCTCCAAGGTGAAGTCTCGCACGGCCCACACGAAGGAGGGGAAGAAGCGCATAAACTCAGTGGACTCGTCCTCGTCCCCGGGCCGCGATTTCACCTTGATGTGGTCCGTCAGTTCCGTCACATAGCTGGAGGGTCAGTAGTACAAGAAAAACCAACAAAAGTGGCACCCATGCAAAGCTATGCATTCCAAATTAAGAAGGTTTTCAATGTTTATATTAAAAATAATAAACACAAACAAATATTATTAAAAAATAATATTTGTTAAATATATCATTTGGAACATTTTTTTGAAAGAATAATATGTATCACAGATATGTTAAATCTGAACAAGAACTTCAAAAGTTCTGCATGAAAACCATTGTATGAATATGATAAATCATTTCTGGACAATGGCTCTGATTTCAAAGTAACATTGCCTACATATTAAATGTTCCTTTTGTAAGCCACTTTGGCTAAAATGATCTACCAAATGCCCAAAAAGTATAAACTCTATTATTATGAATGATGATGTCATTTTTTGTACTCATAATTTTTTTTTGTTTTGTTATATAATCACACTACTGGGGTGGCCACAGAAAGGGTAGCTAAATGGGAAGTGGCCCCAGTACAGGATACTGAAGCCGCTGCAGAGCATCATTGTCAATGGTCCCGATGCTGTTGTACACCAGCGTGCTGCTCAGGAGGACCGCCAGAGAAAAGACCCAGTTGTCGTTCTTCGTATCTCCCTGGGTAGACAACAAAAATGAAAGATTTCCCAGCATCAGACCTCCTACTCTGTCAGCTGGTGGGAGGTGGGAGTCCCCATTACCTGATCACGTGAATGCCGCATTACGTTCGATTGGCGCTTTTACATGGACAATGTAGTCTGATGTAATGTCATGCCATCTTATCCAGAGTGACAATGTGAGCTATGAATACGAGTCACAAGGACCAAAGGTGGGTGATTAAGCATGTGTGTGTATCATGTTGAGACAAAAAACTGACTTAACAAACAGTTACTATATTCATATGTGTTTTGAAGAAACCGCAGAAAATAAATATGGCTCTCCACACGGAAGGACGGTGACAATGTATGGGCAGATGGACTGCGACACGGCAAATCGAATGTTTATTCAAAAAACGGGGCATACTTTTGTATTTGTCTATTCATGTTGGAGGCAGAAAACATTGAATCCCTCACCTTCTCCACATCCCCCAACCCTTCGGTGTCCAGCAACACCAGGGTATGGTTCACTTTTTTCGGGTGAGGGACGCACCACATCCATATGCCCTTCGTCTTTGACTGTATGGTGGATCCGAGGGCAAATCCTCAAATGGTAGATAGGACAGGACCAAGTTCAGGGCTGAATCAGTTATTATTATTATTATTATTATTATTATTATTATTTCCTGGATCATTTTTATGACATTTTGAGGTACTTTCTTTCCATTACTTAACATATGACTGCGCTCTTACATGTAAATGAATACGCATGTGCTTGTTACGTGGAAATTCCACGGGTGGGAAAATGTGTTATGGCGTTACTATTTCTAATGGGAAATGACAGTCTCACCCTTTCTCTTCGCAGCCAGCTTGTTCATCAAGTATGACTTCCCAGTGCAGTACAGACCCACTATTGCCACAACAACCACAGGCTGATCTATCTGTTTCAGGATCTCTACAGCCTCTGGCACGGTGCGCAGGTTCCCGTCCTGCTCGTTTTCAACCAGACAGATTGGTTCACGCATTGAAACAGTGCCACTAGACATGATGCTCTGCACAAACACACATAGAAGGAGAAATACAGGGTAGTTACAAGGGGGACATTTGGAATAGGTACAGTTGACTTCTGAGTATTTAAAGAATACTGGGCAGTGAACTATGGCCAGACAAGTTTTTTCTTCCATTTTGCCAACACCACACAAAATACCCAAATTTAACTCAGAATAGCGTTGTAATAAACCCTGCTTCTGCAGTTCCACAGGTCTGATGGTATTTATTCATACCTTAAGTCAACATCCATTTCAAGGCAAAGGAAGTAGGGGAGTGTTTAACTGCATAATTTGCCTTCACGAAGGTTGGCCAACCAAAGTGATCGATTTTTACTGAAACATGTCTCCCTCCTATGGACATATGAGGTAAAACAGTTTTCTGTAATTGCGTGGTAGGCTGTCACATTGCCAATTTTTAATTATTAAGGAATTGTGCGCAATCCAGTTGTGAACTCAAATGCTTTTGGGAAATACTGATTATATGATTCTATTTGTATTGTCGTTGTTCCCTTGAAAAGCTGTGGATAAGAGCGTCTGCTAAATGCCGGTAAAGTGACAGTTATTATGCTACAAATACATTTCATGGTTCTGATGTATTCTTTGAATAAGCTACGTTGTGCTATTCGGCAAACATCTTGAAATATGCTGAAAAATGTTGCTGAGGAATCAACCCTCAAGGTATTCTGGAAGGATTCAGTCTGTCTGGGTCTTAAAGCTAAATAAATAAATGGTTACTAAAAAAAATTTTAAGTTTATTTTGAGTTCTTGTTGAAAGACGGACGTTTTCCTACGCAGAAACGGTAATGTTTGTGTTTCCGTGCTACAATGATGTTTTCGTCAAATTTACATTGTACAAAGATCGGAATTTCATTTCAGTCTGGTACATAAATCTGGTAGACCTACATAAATAAAGGATTGCGGAGAGTTCACGAATCGCATGCCATTTCAACTCAGCCTATATGTTGCTGGTAAGAAGAAGAAGAAAAAGAGGGACAGGACCAAGAATAATAGAGCAAAATTGCATCTCTTACTATTAGTTGACTTTTCACAGGCAGGCTCTGAGTGGACCTCTTCTGCGGATAACAAGCACTTAATGATCAGAGAGTGAAAGGAGAAACCGCTTCAGGTTTGGTTTCATTTTCGATCGTTCGGTGATTTGTGGATTGCTTCTCAGAATAGTCAGTGGTGCACGGGTCTAACTTGTTTGGCTTGTATATTAGTGGTGAAAATACCAAGACGACTGAAAATACAAAGATGAACGGATTTAATGCGCAAAGAATAGGCGTACTGGATGGACCCTAAGCAGGGTTCTGGTTATGTGGGAGCTAATGGGAGCTGAGCTCCCATAAGGAGGGGTCTGAGCTCCCATGAAAGCAGTAAAATCATACATCTGTGGGGGTCGCTAATACTAACCATTCCATCAAAATTTAGTGCAATGGTGTTATTCACCTCTCACAGATCATGGTTTCATTAGGATAATTCACTCGTTTTTCATAAAAAATACACGTTCAAACTCTTTTTTCTGTATATTGGAAAAACCTAGATATGAAATACACTAGTTTTATATAACATTTAATTTTAAATTTGTTTTACATTTTTAAACATTTTTTTTCCATGGGGTGATGTTGCTAAATAGAGATGAGACACCTCTTCTGTTCAGGGTCAAATTGACCCGTTCACTTAAAATCAAGCCAAATGAGTCATAAGGATTTTTATTGTAATCTTTATTTATGCAATGTTTAGAATGTTTAGGACCAGAAATGAACAAAGAGATGAGCAATGTGAATGAGGCGTGTGTGTGTGTATCTGTGTATCTACACAGCACATGAGGGACAAGTCATCATGGTATGCTTTGTGCAAATGAATTTTGCACGTCACACATGTCATGCTCATCTTGACGTCATGCAGACCTGGCACCATTTCCACTTCCTTCTTCCCCCAGCAGCAACCTAACCTGTCTTTTTGCTGATCCCGATCCCCTGACACGCACACACACACACTTACTTACCTCAGGCACTGGTGTACTAGGTGCAGCCCTCTCCTGGATCTCCCTCACTGTGGCTGCAGTGGCTGGGGTCCTTGTGCTGCCTCCATTGTATAGGCGGTACCACGAGTGCCTTCCCCAGCTTCTCGTGGAAGATGCGCCTCTTGTACAGCTTTGACACATTCCACTCAGGAAAAATCTCCGTCCAGATGATGAATGCATTGTAAGCCGTTCCATCAATTATGTTATAAAAGATGCCGAAAGGCCAGCGCGCAGTCATTCGCTTGGTGCTGTAGAACCCCGTTACTTTGTCCAAGTTGTTCCACCCCACCTTCGGTGGCATTGTAATCTAGGATCATGCTTGGTTTCTGGTCCTCTCTGGTGCTGATTTCGGCATTTTTATGGAGAGTGCTCATGAGACACTAGGGCTGTGGTGTCTGTGAAGACGAACTTGGACAATTGAAGGGCCCTATACTTGATCACCAACAGTTCAGCATATCTGCACTTTCTCGCACTTTACAGGTGAGGTAGGGATAATGGATAATAAGGAGAAAGAGTGTTTGTATGTATGTGTGTATTTGTGTGTGTTAGATTGGGGTGAAATGTGTGTGTGTGTGTGTGTGTGTGTGTGTATCGGCATGTATTACTTATTTTTATTATCTTTGTGAGAACCAAATGTCCCCACAAGGATAGAAGGATGAGGAAAATTACGCAAGGTGGGGACCTTTTGCTGGTCCCCACAAGTTCAAGAGGCTGTTTTAGGGTTACGACTTAGGGTTAGGCATGTATTGGTTGGGGTTAGGGTTAGGGTTAGAGGTTACGGAATGAATGTAAGTCAATGGGAAGTCCTCACAAGTATAGCAATACAAACATGTATGTGTGTGTCTGTGTGTGCGTGTGTGCATGCGGGTGTGTGTGTGTGTGTGACTGGGATGAAACATGGTGGGAGGGAGTAGGAAATACCTTATGTCTCACATCTGCAAAGAAAGAAATGGTCTAAATTTGACACTTCTGACCCCTTTTAGCCTCCACTTTCACTGTCGGGTCAAATGGACCCGAACAGTATCTCTGTGATATAAACATGCAGGGGGGATTTGCAAATACATGAAATGAACCATTTTCATTTCAAATGTTGATTACACTAATTAAGTGTCAGGGTTCTGTGTCTTCCCCCTGTGTTGTTTCTCTGTTGGGCCGCCAGATGGCGGTACCTTGATTTTGTGTTCTGTTAATTGTTTTATTGGTTCTCATTATTCAATTATTAGTTGTGTTTTGTCTCGTGTTCCCCTCCCTCTCTGTGGCTTGATTGTTCATCGTGCCCTCCTGTGTCTCGTCTGTGTCTTTCTATTTAAGTCTCCCTCTCCCCGACTCAGGCGCTGGAATCTTTTGCTTTGCTTTGGTTTGTCTGATTTGTAACCTGTTTGCTACCTGCCTGTCTGCTATCTGTTTGTACCTGTTCCGGCCTGATTCCTGTTTCCCTGTTAGTTGTCTGCCTGTGCCCTGCCTGCCCTGTTTTTCCTCGTTTTTGGGTTTTTTGTTTTTTGTTTTTTGTACATTTTTTGAAGATTTTGTTGTTTAAGTTTCGCCCTGCGAGTCCCTTTGTTCCCTGTGTTAGTTCATTAAAGTCTTTGTTTTCCCCAGTTTTGGACTTTCTGTTTTACTCTGCGTTTGGGTCCATTCCCGCACCCACTCCTGACATTAAGGCCAGTAGAAGAAGTTTCATACTGAAAAAATACTTTTTAGATTTTCAAACTTTAAAAAGGGTCAATTTGACCCGCAACATAGCAGGAGGGTTAATGATGCATTTTTCAATGTAATGAGTATTATTTACGTTAACGAGAAATATGCTAAAAGAAATATGTTTTCCAAAAGAGCTAAATGCACCATATTCTCTCGTGAATGACAGTATGGCTGCACTTCACCACCAAGCCACCGTGGTGCGCAGTAGAATATTGCGTGAACTATGCCTGTTCCTGTTGACAGCGCGCAAGCCGCAAACGTTCGAACCAATTTGGAAGAAGAAGCCACTACATGTATCAGCCAACATTATCTTTATAATATATTAAATGGAAAGTAGTAGCATAGACTAGCTACCATGCCGCCGAAAAAAGGCCGTCTACAAGTCTGGCTAAGTTTCGGTTTTTTCACGAAACAAAAAACAGCTTTAGACTACTGGAATTCACCTGCTAGCATGACAGTTAGCACTAGCTTTGCTGCTACGGAGGATGCTACCACCAGACCTAATTGTTGCAAGTACCTAGTGGGTTGCTGTGTGAAAGTGTTGCACTACGTAATGAGCAGTGAAGTGTCTGAAGTGTCAGTTTTTACAGCATTTACTGCACTCACTGGGGGTTGAATTTGGGGAGGGTTTGTTCATTTATAGCATGACTTACTCAAGGACTATGAGGGGGAAAATGCAGAGGCCAGGCCAAATTGGCCACATGGGTGACCCGGAAGCACCAGCTAAGGGGAGCAGTGATTGTGTTTTTCGCTCTGAGCAAGGGTACGGCTGGAGTTTGAATATATATTATCTGCTGATTAATGATTTGCCTGGTTTCGAAGATAAGTGGGGTATTCAGCTGGTTCTGTGTGCAGTAGTGAGTAATACATTAGACTTGAAGGTTTGAATAGGAGACATGGGGATATTGGTGTTGGTTTTTAAGTGTTCTCTGTGTGTGGGGCTGGGGTTGGTTTCTCTGTTTTTTCTCTGGGTTGGGGTTTTGCTTTTGGGGCTGCAAAGTGATTAAGACTGTGTAATTAATAATAAACAGGGTTTCAAAGGTCAAAGTCTCTCTCTCTCTCTGGTCGTAGCTGGAATTTTCAGCATGTTATGCAGTACAGTGTCCAGTGACAATTGAATTCTTTAGCAGTGTTAATTAAACTGTTAAGAGATCACAGTGGGTCCCACATTCCAGAGTGGGACCAAATGTTATCTGTTAGGAGTTTAATTAACACTGGGCACTTTACTGTGTAGGCTATAGGCAGCTTGTGTCATAGCTTACATTGTCACACTGGACAGAGATGACCACTACAGTAAAAGGAAGGAAATGAATTGTGCAAGCCAGATTTGCCATATAATTTGAGCTTCATCAGTTAATTATCCTTTTACAGAAAGACTGGTTTTTAAATTGATGCACTGCAATATATTCACTGGTTGTCATGAAAATGAGCAAGACATACATTACTCTATTGAATTAATGCATTGACTGGGAAATTAAAAGTTTATCAAGAGCTTCCTCATTCCAAGCTCCATCACCAAGCCTATCAATGAACAAACGAAAGTCCATACATTAGTTTTCTTTTGAGACCAAGTTTAGCAGTTATGATGGTAAGAGTAGCACCCATTTTAAGCTGCACACTAAGCAAGGAAATGGCCCGTTTCTCGGAAAGCGCGAACATACTCTCTCAGACTCGACCAATCGCACAGCGAATAAAATGTCGTGACGGTCTCTCACCACGGTTTTGATTGGATTGGCACTGTGCACCCCGGACACTCATTTCTTTTAAGCATTAAAATAATGCGCTTATGTAGCACCTGTTGTATTTCCTTGTAATCATAAACTACGTCTCAAACATTAGCCTATGTTTATATATACAATAAGCTAGTGCCACAACATTTGGTGGTTGCAGTAAGATCTTTTTTTTTAATGTTTTTTGAACAACAGGATATTACATCTGTTTGATGCCATAAATTAATATGCAAATGGGCTTCAACCTTTTTTACTCTTTAAACTGAGTTTCACAGATTTCCCTAGCCTAATACATCAGCAGTCAGCAGAGTTCACAGCACTATACCCTCGTAACTGTAACCGCTTTAATCACACACAAGGATGCATCAATTTAAATTACATCCCTCATATCGCAGTTTTATGTCATGTGTAGGCTATACCCCTGTATTTGTTGAACATAATTATACCAATGTCAACATATTTTTAAACAGATAGGCGTGACCTACCTTATAAATATTCAGAACACTCTTTCACTTTCGTTGTCGTAAGAGTACATTCCGTGAACCATAGCGAACAGTTCAGGCTGAAGTAGATTTATTTGAATAATTTACAGCACTGTAAATATTGGTGAGTTCCACATTCATTTCTGCATTTGCGCTTAATATATCCTATTCGTGAATGTTGGGTCGAGGTCGTGATTTTTGTGTTGTTATATTAGTTGAATGGTAGCAATAACAGCTTGATTTCCACGCAGTTAGTGTACGTAAACGAGCTGTGCCTATGCTTACGATCATGATAAACGAAATGAAAACCCAGAGTTAGCCTACTTTTGGTTCTATAGGGCTTGATAATCAACTAAATTCAGTGCTATCGAATGGTTTACTTATTCGATAAAGAAGCTAACGAAGTTGCACGAGAAAGCAGTAACCGAATAAAGAGATATGGTATTGCGTTATAGTTAACTTGTATTGCAATTTCTTTGTTTTATATACGGTGTATTAATTTACCTTTCTGGAAGCGAAAATAAATTAAAGACCAGCAACGAGGTCTTTGAAGCTGACTTTTACTTTCAGTGTCGTAATTGTAGCCTATAGGCTGCTAAGCCCAGCAACTGGTTTTATGTCAACATAACATATTTTATGTTATCCGTTTTCTGTCAACAGGCATATCCCCTAAAGGATCTCTATAGTAAAAAAAATATAGGCTAAGCAATGTTTGTGAGAGATTCTAAAGTCTCGCTTCGCCACCCTTTCTGGTTACCTGTCATCGTTCTATTAAGCAAAGATTATTGGGCTTGCGCCAATGAGGGGCACTCATCAAGTGCGGCATGGAACTAAGGACTTCAGCTAAGTTCTGAAATTGTCTAAATAAATTCCCAACGGTTGCTCACGCGGTCGCTCATTTCACGGTATTCTCATCAAGCAGTCCTTGGACTGATAATAACAAAAAATAAAGACAACATGAGTAAAATAAGCATACATAGGCGAGTATAATGAAATTACAATTGAGCAACTGACTGAGTAGGCCAAATTTTCGTGAGGAACTATTAGCACAGCGCGTATAAAGCAACTGGAGGAGGGTCAGGAAGTAACGGGAAACAGCCTGCTCATGTTGAGGGCAAAAGAGCTTGCTGCTCATTGAATTCAATGTAGAAAACCAAGGTGACTTAACTTCCAAAGAAAACATCATCGATCAATTTTTTGTGATCATGAATTTAATTATGTGTAGTACCATGTTAAACAATAGTTCTTTTGGTCCAGAAGTCTTGGGGAAGTATTTAATAAATTGTACATATTCAGTTACTTATTGCGTGTGTACTGCTACATGTATGAATTAACTAATATGCTTGTAGATCAGAGGCATCCATTTTTTCACAGTGTAAAATATTGTGACAAGGACAAAGATGTGCATTTAGAAAGGGGGGGGGGGGGGGGGGGGCGGTCATAGACAAAAAAAAAAAACATTGCTCATTAATTTTCTCTCCATCTACTCAGAGTTGCGAAAGCAGTCATGGCCAGCTGTGTTGCCTTCATGGAGTCCCCAGTGTGTCTGATTGAAAATACGGATGGAAACCTTTCCGTGAACTCAGAGGCGGTAGACATCTTGATGGGGCTGCATCAGCCAGTAGTGGTGGTGGCCGTGGTTGGCTTGTATCGCACCGGAAAGTCTTACCTCATGAACAAACTGGCTGGGAAGAAGCATGGTGAGACAAGTGGTGACATTTTGTGCAAGCTAAGTTGTGTAAGCCACTAGATAAGTGCCAAATATATGAAAAAAAATACGTATCATGTTTATATCTGCTGTTGTTATTTCTGACTGTATGTTTGAGGGTCACAATTGAAATGCATCATAGTTTCAGCTATTCCTCAGTTATGTGTATTTACTAGTAACGCACTTATGATATGTTTACCCTCTATGGGCCTGATTTACTAAGACATTTAGCATGTGCAAAACCTTTTTGCACACGCAAAACAAATAACACAACCAATGATGGGTGCAAAATAAATACAAGGGCCAATCATTGGTCATGCTATTGGTTTTGTACATGCTAAAAGTTTTACTAAATCAGGCCCTATGTACGCAGCGTTTGCTGTTTTCTTTGATCAATCCATTTATACACTGCCTGGGACCTTTAATTCACATTTCTTTTGCCATTCTTTTAGGATTTGCCCTGGGAGCCACCATACAGTCCAAAACCAAGGGCATCTGGATGTGGGCGGTACCTCATCCCACGAAAGTCGGCCACACCCTAGTGTTGCTGGACACCGAGGGGCTTGGGGATGTGGAGAAGGTTGGAAACTTAAGTATCACAGACAAAACCCTTACAAAAAAAAAAAAAATCACATGTCCAGAAACCACATGTGAATGCCCAATGTGTGAAGAGTACACATGTGAAGCATGAAAATAATCACACTTATCATAAGACGAGAGCGAGAAAAGGAAAGCTGTGCTACCTCAAGTCACAATGTTTTGTTTTCACGTGAGAATTTCTGTTCATGTTTGAAAAAAGCCAATCACGTGGAAATATAAAATTCACATGTGAAATTGTAATTGTAACAGGTGAAAAGTCAAATTTTACACGTGATTTTTTTCCCTAAGGGATTATAAACAGGGAATATAAGGCACTGTTTACATTCTTATCCCACACAGTTAACAAATTCAGTCTCTGATTTTATTTTCTGCATGTCCAGTTCTGTGCATTTAGATAGTTTGATTTGGAATTTCTGGGTGGGTGTCTTTACAGCTACTGGTATCAGGAGACAAGTTACCTAGTTCATACTTCAGACTCATTGAAGTAATCACTTTTTCACACCGTTTCAATTTATATTAATATTGTACATGTATTTTTTGATGAGGAACTGACCTTTAGGGCAGCTGATCCCTCCTGTAGTTTTTAATATTTGTGCTTTTTCAGCATGCATGTGATATTGCATACAGTCCTTGAGCAGTGTAGACAGTAAGACCATAGTTCACAAAATTGTGAGCGTATGTGTAACGTCTGCATGTACACTTTCCAGCCTGGGAAAGTTGTTTTCTCGGTTTGGCACTATTGGTCATGTAAATAAACTAAATGCATTTCTATTCTTTGATATTCTAAGCCGCACTAGATATGCGAGTGTCTGCTAACTGAGGGTATAATGTAAGGCGATTCATTTTCATGTTCATTTTCCCATCCCACTGGAAATGGCGGCTGGGGTGGCGTCTGCGCGTCTCTCAGGGAGACCAGAGGAACGACGCCTGGATCTTTGCACTGGCCATCCTCCTGAGCAGCACTCTAGTGTACAACAGCCGGGGGACCATAGACAACCAAGCAGTGGAGAACCTGCAGTATCTTTTTTTACAATGCTCGGCTGCGGAGAAGATGGTTCAGCTCGAGAGTAGCTGAATAAAGGTCGATTGGTTTTGGTATGGATAACGGTATGGATTCTGGGAGGGATATTCAACTCCAGAAGCCCAGAAGTACTCCTGGCGTTCAGTTTTTGCCTCTAGTCAAGGTTTATCGGCAATTACTCATCAAGTAGGAAAGAAAGCCAGTAACATTTCTAGGCTTGAGGGTGAGATTTGGAGTACCCTTGGCTTTCATTTGTTGCGTGTATGGATGAATACTCTTTTTACTTTATTTAGGTGTCTGGAAGTTGCTTCAAGTGCAAGTTACTTTCCCTGGGTGTGTATTTAGGCCTGAAGTCAATCAACACTTAACTTAAATTCAAGTGCTCCCTTTTAAAATAGACTTTGTTTGACGTGTTCATTTTGGTGATCACTGAACTTGATAAACAGGTTTGTGAGGTAATGTAAGGAAAAAGAAATGTAATTTGTCATAGGGCAATTAGTTGTGTTTAAAAGCAAATATTTTAATAATGTTAATTGAAGCACTTGTCACAATGAGAACCGAAAGTGAACAGAACAATTGTAACTTTTGCTTTCAGGCATACACTTTGCATACACTTTGTGGGATAGACTCGCGGTTGTTTGGAACGCTGAAGGCTTCCGCACGCTTCAAACGATGTTCGTACGATGTGTTGTTCGACGGACGCTGTTGTTTCTCATACCTTTTCCGAAGTGGCGAAACTCTAAGGTGTCATGAGAAGCTGTACGTCGCCATTATTTCAGTCAAACACATGGCAATGTACAGTAAATATACATTGTCTCTGCCTACATACATTGTCTCTGGACTGTGTTGGCTCCAGAAAGTTACAACCCCCCCCCCCCCCCCCCCCCCCCCCCCCCCCCCATATCCTATCATCAGAAAGTAGCTTTCTGATACTCTGCGACATTCCAAGCGGTTGAATTACGTGGAAGCCTTAAGGTCTCTGGTGTTTGGCGCTCAGAAGAATCGGTCTTCTGTCCTGTCCTGTATTACGGTAGCCTTTTAGGGTTTTATTCTTCCTTAGCCACGGCAGATATGTCACCGAGCTGACAGAACGGATCAAAGTCAAATCCCCCAGTGGCGGTTCGTCCTCTGAGGATGATGGCGATGGAGCAGACGCACAGTTTGTGCAGTTCTTCCCCAAGTTTGTGTGGGCAGTTCGGGATTTCACGCTGGAGCTCAAGATTGATGGGAGGGATGTGACCGACGACCAGTATTTGGAGCATGCCTTGTCCCTCAAAAAAGGTAAAGTCTGAACTTAGGACATACTAGAGTTCCAAGGTTTCTTCCTACATGTCTTTACAAAAGTAGTTTTGGGGGCCTGGGTAAACTGTGACATATATTGATTAATTGGTTGATTGATTGTTCGCCATACCATTTTACGACGCAAAGATGCTAAATTTGGGCTGCTGAGTGGCTCATCCTGTTGATGACCCACCCAAGGAAGGATAGGTGATCACGTGGCACATTACATGTACTCTACTTGGTGGGAGTGGGAAACAAAGAAAAGAGAGAAAAGAGACACAATGATCACACAGCTCAGCCGGTGCACTGTGGTGTGAGAAGAAGCAGTGGCTGGGGGAACACTTCTTGGAGCGGAATTCTCGCTTTTCCCTGGTCTTCAAAAACTGGGTCAAAAATGTATTTTTAATTTTGGTGTCAAGAAGGAGAGTTCTCTTCACCCACCCCAGTTTTCAGACGTGGAATGTAGCAGTTGAGGGGCCCGGGCTTGTAAACGGGCTGATAACACAAACCTGTGCTTGCAAAACAGGTTCCAGGTGGTGGCCCTGCACTTGTTTTCCCGAAAGAATAAATATCTGCATAAATGGGTAGAAACCATGTGTAAACGGATAAATATGTAAAATAAGTAAGCTGCAAACAATGCTATTGAGGTGTCTGCTGCTGAGCCATCAAGGTAAAAAATACTGTATAACATGATATAATATATTTCCATAGGGAGGGACAGGAAGACTACAGATTACAACCTGCCCCGTGAGTGCATCCGTAACTACTTCCCCGCGAGGAGGTGTTTCGTGTTCGCGACCCCCACCACCCCGGAGAACATGTCGCGCCTGGAGACCCTGGACGAGGACGAGCTCAGCCCCTCGTTTCGTCGCGTCGCCTCCGCCTTCTGCGGTTACGTCTTCGAGAAGAGCTCCGTCAAGACGGTCAAAGGAGGGCTGCCCGTGACCGGAAGGAGTGAGTGTTACCCTGTTCCTCCTTCGCAGTCGCAGTTCCCCGTTTTAATCGTCTCGCGGACGCTCTTGGCCGAAAGCGGCCTCACACCACGTGCAGTTCACGTGTCGTGCACGCCGCCATTTTAGAGTCTTAACGCAGCGTGTCATCCGGCGTTGGTCTTTTGTTTCCTTTGGTTTCGTGTTTGTGAACAGCAGGTGGGACCTCGTACCGTTCAGGAAAACCCGGTCAAATGAGAATTCCTGTTCATTCCTGTCTGTTGAAAGTTTTTCTCTGATTTTTGTTTCAGTGGGAGTCTCTGTCAGTTACAATATGACATGTCCCATCATCCTTTTTATTTATTTATTTATTTATTTATTTATTTATTTATTTATTTTGTCGCAGTGCTCGGCCACTTGGCGAAAACGTACGTGGACACCATCGCCCGAGGCGACGTGCCCTGCCTGGAGAACGCCGTGCTGACCATGGCGCAGATCGAGAACGAGGCTGCGCGGCGGGACGCGCTGAAGGAGTACCAGGAGGGCATGGGGGCGCTCCGCTTCCCCGTGGACATGGAGCAGATGTCCCAGCAGCACAGGCGCTGGGATTCGCAGGCCACCAAGACCTTCATGGGCCGCTCCTTCAAAGACGAAGACGGCCAGCACCTGAAAGCCCTGGCGGTAATCATAGCCTTAAAAAAATGTTCTCTCCCTCTCGAGCTTCGCTAATGTGTGGTGAGCGTTCTCGGCACAAAATGGCTGCCGTGCATCACCGAGGTGGCGTGCTACACATTGTTGGTGGGTGAGGTGTGTTCCCCCTCGTCACTGTAAAGCCGCTTGAGCATTCAGAAAAGTGTTATATAAATGCAACGATTCATTCATGACCAGTGCTCCTGCTGCTGGTGGCACAGATGAGTCAGTCAGTCAATCAGTCAAGCCAAGATCAGAGCATAAAACAAAGATGCTGTGATACAGTGTGCAAAACACATATTTAGAACATACAATGGAATGTTGAAAAACATGCTGCTTGTTCTCTCAGGGTTTTCTCAACTGGTTTACACCCAAAGATTAGGCGTAACGCCCTAGATTACAGTATGCGACTAATACGTACAGTTAAGTAAAACAAAAGTAAAACATCAGTAGCGAAAAGTCCTAGAAACAGTCCTACAAAATGTAGTCGGAATGCCAAGTGAAACCAGAGATGGTCCATATAATGTACAACAGGGATTTTCCCCTGTTGTACAGGTCCAGGGACCTCCTCCCAGGCTCAAAGACATCCTGGGGACCTCCAACATTATTAAATCTAAAAGGGTCATATTTAAAAATGGTATCATAAAGATTGCAAGCCAGAGGTGGGAGTTCAACCACGGACCTCCTACAGTACCTTTACGGTCCCCCAGTTGAAAACCCAGGCTGCACATGAATTTAGTCTCAGTTGAACTTTATGGCACTGTACAAGGTTGTTATTTAATTACCCCTTCCAATGGAATGAACCCCACCACAAAATAGGGATGTGAAATTCTAAGAAACACAGAATTATATAAAACTAAAAAAAAGAGAGGGGCGAAGGAAGATGATTCGCGGTGTATTTCAAATCTGTAAGTTACCGTTGACACATTTGTGCTTTCAGGAGGCCATCGCGAAGCAGTACGCTGAACTTCTCTGCCAGAACGAGGCGGCGTCTGAGGATTTCTGCAGGAAGCTCCTGACTGACCTGTCTGCCCCGATGGCCCAAAAAATGCAGGGCGGCTTCTACGCCACGCCGGGAGGGTACGAGCTGTACTGCGCCGACAAGGACAGCGTGGTGGCCAAGTTCCGCAGCGAGCCTGCCAAAGGCGTCCGGGTGAGTTCCCGCTGTCAGGCGCGGCTAAAATTAAAAAATAAAAGTAAAAAAAAAATTAAAAAAAACTCAGTGTAGCTGGGACGAACGCCACGGTGCCCAGGGGTGTAAAACTGGGCCACCCCCCCCCCCCCGCATGAATACAATATAAGTACACAGATGACATAATTGTGCCCACACCCTCCCATGACAATCCATCTGTCACTCCAAGACTGGTGTTGGGTCTCGGGCGGGGAGAGTGTCAGTAATTGCACAGTCTTAAGTTGCACAATGGCGCTCACAGCTGGACAAAATTTTGTGAATTTATTCATTAGTACTGACTGACTCTGCTTTTTTTTGTTTTCAGCGGATTGGTCCGTATTTTAAAATGCCTGCGTGTTTGTGTGTGTGACTCATAGGCAGAGGAAGTACTGGAAATGTTCCTGAAGGAAAAAAGTGTGGAATCCAACTCCGTTCTGCAGGCTGACAATAAGCTCAGCGAGCAGGAGAGAAAGATTCACGGTAAGCCCACGTCTGTAATCTGACAACGTCACCAAACTTGAACAATATGTTCAGTTATTTTTAACCGTGGTCCTGCATGGCAGCCAGGTGAACCTTTTACAACCCACATACTCAGAATAACTTGAGAAGGTAGGAAAGAATTCATGTTCACTGGTCGTCAGTCAAAGAAGGGCTAGGCTGGATTATTAAGGAATGTTCAGAAGTAGTCCGTTTCTCACCATCGAAGCGATGCTCACAAAAATGCTTCTTGCCATTTACAGGGAAATGGTATTTTTCCCCTTCCATGTTCATTAAAGTAAAATGCAGTGACATTTTTGTCATTGATGCTAAGCACCACTCTTACGTAGCACCCCTGGGACTTTATCTGTACCCACCTCCACAACCTCGCTGAAGTACTAAAACAATAACAGGAGGTTTACATGGAGGGCAACCCACGGCACACCATGTTGACGCACCAGAGATGCTTGAGACTGTCACCCACTTCAGTGCTGATAGCTTCTACTTGTGGCGAATCGTCAGCCTGCAAAACATGAGTGAGTGTGTAAGTGATGACTGAGTGAATAAGTGAGTGAGTGAGCGAGTGAGTCAGGTCCATGAGGTGTTTCACATGTTAAAAAAATTAAAACATCTAGAAACCCCAGTATTGCGAAAAAAGAAGTGTCAAGCTCTGCAAGGCCATGTTGAGTGTAATTTTCTTAACCAGATACAAAGTGTATTGCACCACATTCTACATACATTACATTGCAGATGTTCTTATCCAGAGAAAGGTATGTAAGGCTAGTTGGACATAGACTACACCCCTCCCTGTTGTAAGAGTGTGAGACCTCGATAGCTGTCAGAACTTGTTTTCCCCACATACAGGGTGCCCAACTGAAAGAACAGAGGTTGGGGTGCCCAAAATTTTTTTACTTTTATTTAACAGTGATTAAATGGCAGAGTTAAATACCCTACATGGCCAAGAGTATGTGGACACCTGACATCAAACATCTCATCCACAATTGTGGGCATTAATATGGAGTTGGTCCACCCTTTCCTGCTATAACAACCTCCACTCTTCTGGGATAGCTTTATACTAGATATTGGAGCATTGCTGCGGGGATTTGCTTCCCTTCATCCAGAAGAGCATTAGTGAGGTCGGGCACTGATTGGGCGATTAGGCCTGGCTGGCAGTTGGCTTTCCAATTGATCCCACAGGTGCTGGGTGGGGTTGGGGTCAGGGCTCTGTGCAGGCCAGTCAAGTTCAATCCACACCGTTCTCGACAAAACCATGTCAATCTGGGCCCTGCTGTGTTGTGCATTATCATGCTGAAACAAGAAAGGGCCTTCCCCAAACTGCTAGGGAAACACAGAATCTAATGACCTTTGCTATGCACTTATTGTACGTCGCTTTGGATAAAAGCATCTGTACAATAAATGTAATGTAGAATTGTCTAGAATGTGATTGTATGCTGTAGCATTAAGATTTTCCTTCACTGGAACTAATGGGGCTAACCTGAACCATGTAAAACAGCCCCAGACTAAGGGGTGTCTGGATACTCGCGTAAGTCCCACAATGGTAGCATCCACAATTGCGGAAGTCAGGGGGGCTATTCAATGGCTGAGAATAATGGCTAAATGGTTAGTAGGCTTACCAACGGTTTAGAACCGTGATACAATATGCCTCTGTACAATGTGTAAAATACACAACCCAAGAATCTCAGATTTTGAGGGGTAGTACCGGCTGGGATGGTACAAAAAAAGGTTTACAAAATAGGAAATTAAACCAAGGAACATAATAAACCTGCTGGAACACCAGTGGAGAAGAGAGGGAAAGGGGACGTACGTAACTGAACAGAACGTTGAGCCCAGGCACAGATATCTGCAGGCCTACAGAAGTTTGCTGGCAATACCAACGATGGTAAAGCCAGCCGATCGAGAGGAAGAAAACTTGGGAGGAAAAGGAATAGGAGCAGACGCACTCAGGGGAGACACTTGTATAAAGAAGGATAATGATATAAGTAAGGTGCTGTTACACGTTACAGCAACACCAAATCCAGTGGTAACTAGGGCCACAAGGGGCACTGCAGCTCCCTTGGTTGCGGAACTTGCCACTACACCTAAATATAACCAGGGGGACCGAACAAAGGGAAAGGGCCTGGAGGGACTATGCCACCAGATCTGAGAGAGCTCTAATTGGGACAAAAAAGTAGAAATAAACACAGTTGTTAACCAAATTCAATTAAAGAAGCAAACAAAAGGGACAACAAAAATAAGTAATGGTAATGAAAAAAATAAGTAAATCCACCGACAGTAGGGGGCACACCAAGGATAGACGTGTAGGCTTCTGGCAGATGTTGGGCCTGTTTGCTCCACCATGCATACAGTTAGTGAAAATATTAAACAACTGAACCACTTGAGATTATTATATAGAAAGATCACATAATCACATATTATATAGAAAGTATGCATAAACTCTGTGTAGGAAATTTGCATAAGATGACCACATTGAGGTTTAGATATATATATCAATGCCAAGCGGAAAAAAACTGTGGCCCAAAACCACAGTGGCTTTGAAAACATCCTGTTATTGCATGCGGAAACTCCCAACTAAATGCTGAATAAGGTGTAGACCTAAACAGGCACCAGTACATGGCGGTAACCATTTTGCTTGTTTTTTTCCACCAAATAGTCATAAACCATCATCTTGCAATAAAAAAGGCTGCTTGGATATATAAAAAAAATGCAATGGCACATCACACCTTTGATATGAGTGATTCATGTGATATGAGTGACTGCAGGCACACACCTGGCCATTGAGGCCAATAGTACTGCTGGTTTTCATTCTCTCACTGTAATCACAGACAGATTTATACCAGGGATCATCAGGTGAGTGGACACGAGTCAGTGGCATTGATCAATCAATGACATATCTTTCACATGATCTTAATAGCTCCTTCACAAGCGCAAACATAAACGTAATTTTGTCTATCTGCACACCCCCGCCACCCCCCCCCCCCCCCCCAAACCCCTTTCTTTTGGCTTGACGGATTGGATCCAGAGCAAAACCTGAAAGCCACTCTGCTGGAGCAGGAGAGGCAGGCGGAGGAGGAGCGGCGGGTGGAGGCGGAGAGGACCCTGGAGGACGAGCGCCAGAGCCAGGAGGAGAAGATCCGCATGATGACGGAGAGGGTGAAGGAAGAGATGAAGCAGCAGCGGGCCGAGGCGGACAGGGCCATGGAGTGTAAGCTGCAGGAGCAGAGGGACCTGCTGGAGAAAGGGTTCAGGGAGAAGGCCGAGCTCATGAACCAGGAGGTCCAGATCCTCAAGGAGAAGAGCAAGGAGTCCGACAATTCTGGCAACGTGTGGACCAACGCTGTCCTACCAGTGATAAGACAGGGGCTGGAGACAGCGTCCTCTATTTTCCAATACAAGCTGTTCAAAAAATTTAGGTAAAATATTTTAGTTCAGGGGTTTTCCACCTTTTCTGATCCAGGGACGCCCACCCCAGCTCAAAGGCATCCCAAATCTATATATAGTCAGCAAATATCAAGGCTAGGGTCCTCCCTGTAGCCCCTACAAGGACCCCCAGTGGCCCTCAGTCTCCCTGTTGAAAACCCAGGTTTCAGTTCATATGGCTTTCAGCTGAAGCACAGTGTTATGTGTGTTATGTCTGTATAAATGTGATTTCATCTGTGTGGACTTTTGTTATCGGAAGCTGAAATGATCTGTTACAGCTTGCCCAGTAAAATGACAAATAAACCACTTAGAATGAACTTTGAGGGTGTCTTTTTAATTTTTGTATTGTTGAGTCTTCACGGGTAGCTCCTTTTTTGTTTATTTATTTTCAACATTTTTATATTATACATTTCATTCCGAAAGTAATTTAAATAAAGACTTGAACTTTACACATCTCGCGGCTTGTACAAATAAATGGACCAATTAAAACTGAAATTTGAAACCGTTTGAAAGGTTTTAAGCCTGAGGCTTGTGGTGTAGTGGGACGAGCACTGCTGATTCTGACAGCTTCTGACTCCTAAAATTTAAGGGTTACGACAGAGTGGTTCGTCACAGGAACTTTTGTCCAAGGGTGCTTAAAGAAACCTCTCTATTATCTGTAGTGCACTAGAAGTCAGCATTAAAATACCATTCAGAATGTGAGGAGGAAGAACTATGGGAACATATAGATAAGTGTAAAAGCACTTCAACACAAAAGCAGAGAAGTGAAAAACACACTTCTTTAACAGTAAAAGGACACAATTGCGACACAAGGGGGAAGCGGTAACTGGATACTTACTAATGCCGTAAGTGTTATTAATTGAATTTTTTTTTTTGTGTGATTAAATTGTCGGGACGTTCTGAAAAATGATTGCTTCCTGACTCCACTCTGTCAGAGGGGAACCACAGGGTGGTGCTGTTGGAACAGGAGAAAAGGAGGGAGACGGAGAGAGCGGAACGGGCTCAGAAGATTCTAAGTGACCAGGAAGAGAGTCACCAGGAGACCATTCGTCAGTTAATGGTGAGAATTCCACTTCTGAAATAACATATATTTAATGAATTAATTGATTAATTAATTAATTGATTAACAGATTAATTAATTAACTGTAGAAGGAGCTTAGAATTTATGTCAGTCCCCAGTGCTCGAAACACAAGTTTTCATGGAGACCAATAACTGACTCTTTTCTGTAGTGGCTCGAAATGAAATCATTCATCTGACTCGTGTGTGTTTGTTCTTGTATGAATGGTGATGGATATGAATGATAATATTACCTAGCTGCATACATGAGCTGGGATCCAATTCAACATTTGATTAATGTAATTCTAGCTTTAGCAGTAGTAGTTATCCTCAGTGCTTTACTTCCCATATAAATTGACCAGTCCTGCCAGTATTCTGATCTGATATTCGTTTTGGAAATGGTCTTTGAATCAATGGACAAACATGTACAATTCCTTCTGTACTGGTGTGATTTACTGAATTACTTCACTTAATACTCCGCTGTATAAAATATACAATATACCCCAAAAAAAAGCTAGGTGTGTATGGCACTTTGGCGTAAGGGTATTTTTTAAATGCATAAAATGTACACCTGCCTCTTAAGGGCAAGAAGGAGAAGGAGTTGGCTGAAGCACTGAAGGAGATGGAGCAAGCGCTGGACAGCAAACTGCTGGAACAGGAGCGGCTGGTGTCCAAGGGGTTCCAGAGAAAAGAACAGGCCCTGAGGGAGGAGATCCAGAATCTGAAGGAGGATATAAAAAGCACAAAGCAGAGAGAGAAGGCTGCCCAGCAGCAGATGGTGACGAGCCTGACCATGGCCATCGCTGATGGTTTCCAACGCTACATGGAGTACAAGACAGCCTGCGAGGAGAGCAAACTACTGGAACTGCAAGACGCGGAGAGAAAATACAAGCTCCGGCCGGAGTCGGGTCAGCTCCACCACGGCCCCAGGCCCGGCTTAAGCCAGGGTGGGGGGTTAAAGCAAGGCGCTCCGGGGCAAGGAGGCCCGAACCTCCAAGAGCACCAGCAAGGGGAGGACGAACTTGGACAGGCACAGGCAAGCTCCTCTATGGCTGGCGCGGCGGTGGAACAAGCTCATTCAAAGTCCAATGTGAGCCCCTGAGGAAGGAGCAAATCCGCAGCGTGAGGGCAGTACATTGAATTCCGTATGGTTGGCTGCAGGTTACTCATTAAAAAATGTCTGATTTTTTTAAATTTATGTTTTACAAATTATAGCTTTTGTTACACTGTTAACATGCAGCATGTTTCAGTAATGTTATGCCTGGAGGCTTCTTGGTGATGCAGGTTGCAGATGAATGGAGATGCAAATTAGATGTACTTATGCATATGCTCAAGCTCAGTTGAGTAAGGATTCATGTATTTACCCTGTACAGCACTGAATTAAGTATAAAGATAAATCAATTTAATAAAATAAAAGCTGTAAATTTATTATAATTCCAACCTAATTAAAGGGTGTTATTTATTTCCGTATTGGAAGGTAGCTCCATGTGTAAAATGTATCAACCTTTTCTTGTTTGATCAGTAATTCATTACTACATAGACACAAGGTTTAATAGTACATGCAGCAGCAGGACCACTCTGCCACTGCAGGCGATGCCTGCTGGCTGCAGGTGCCCGATCCACCAAAGGGGTCGCTCTCGCGCAGCGCGCTGGGGGAGTTCCCTGCTGAGCGAAACCCACCAGTCCTTCTGTCAGGGACGCGGGTCAGATAATGCGGGTTCACACCTAGGATTGGACACATGGATTTTTTTACCCGGGTTGTTGCGTCGGGGGTATGTGAAGGGGGTATGTGACGTTACAGCAGACTACAAACAAGCCGCTCTGACAACCTTGATTCCTGTCTCGGGTCCCTGCATGATTTTAAAGTCTGTAGCACTAACCTTCTTGAAGAGGACTCTAACTGCTGCTTCAGTCAATGTTTTACAGAGGACTGCAATTTCTTTAATGTTTTGCACTGAATATTCTTGTGTCCCTATGTATCTGTGCTGTATGTGCAATGAGTAGGTGTGTTGTGCATTTTCTAATTTTCCATATCTCTAGACAGGTGTCTGTTGTGAGAGAGGTGTACTCACACCTGTATAAATTAAGGATAAATAAAAAAATTTATGTTTTTAGCCGTGGCCACAACAACACAATGAAAGCAACGATTTGCCTGCTGAGATGAAGACCCCTCTACTTTGGCTATGGGAACGACCTTGTGTAGGGGTGGGGTGGTTAGAGCGTCATCTGCAGGTGGGGAGGGAGCAGTTTAGCTGGCCTGTAACCATACCTGTTGGCAATTTTCAGCAATTGTTAACTGTTTATATGCTCTGCCAGCAGTGAGACCGGGGCGCGGGAATGAGAAACGTGGCGTTCGTTTCCTTCAGCGGCTGTGTGTGTTCTGTTTGTTTGGTAACACGTTGTGGTTTAAGCACACAATAAAACCCGCGCGCGTCTCATACTTGCGCACTGTGTGGTTTGTGGGGAGAGGAACATCAAGTCCCGTTACAGACCTACACTCTTATTGCTTCGCAAGCCTGTAGCAGACGTTCCCGTACTGACTCCCATGTCTGAACATCGCTGCATCCTCCTGCTGTTCTGGGCCGAGCAAGAGCAATGCGGTTGTTGATTTAACATTTTTAACCAAAATCTCCTGACATTCCAGTTGTTTTATTTTATTTTATTGATGTGAATTGCTGGCTTAATTGCCAAGCCTTTTAATCAGATTTTACAAGGTTAAAACCGGAATATGGTAGTTATTTGAGGTAACTGCTTTTTTATTATTTCTTTGGTCACTGTCAGTATGGCCACTTTATGTATGGTGTTATTGCAGTTTTAGGTGATTGTTAACGTTATCTGTGTAAGACAATATATATGCTCAATTTTTAAAAATTAATTATCCACGACTTTTACCAACTCTTTACCTTTTTACACAAAGATTTAACACATTTTTGAGCATTTATTTTTCACAGTAGGCTACTATTAAGTGGACAAGATTCATGTTGCAATTGATCCTATAATTGCTCTCATCCACACTTTAGCCATGCATCTTTAATAAAATACGAGTCTGTAAAGAGAAATCTCTAAAGGTTTGGAAAAAAATCTTTATTTTTCATTTGTTCCTTCATAATTTCCATGAACATGCAGCACATGCATGCTGGCTGTCATATTGTCTCAGGCTATATTAAACATTTATGTTAAAGATACACTATATGATCAAAAGTATCTGGTCACCCCTTGATCTAGTGCTGTTTTTCATG
This sequence comes from Anguilla anguilla, assembly GCF_013347855.1. NCBI lineage: Eukaryota > Metazoa > Chordata > Actinopteri > Anguilliformes > Anguillidae > Anguilla > Anguilla anguilla. The sequence continues at coordinate 74,818,782 of NC_049201.1, read as the reverse complement.
GTTTGAGCTATGCTCTTTAGATCCAGTGAAGGCAAATTTTAATGCAATGACATTTTAGACGATTCTTCCATCTTTGTGGCAACAGTTGGTGGAAGGCCCTTTCCTGTTTCAGCATGACACTGTCCCAAGGCACACAGCGAGGTTCCTATAGAAATATTTGTTGAGATTGGTGCATATTTGTCGAGATTGGTGTGGACAAGCCTCCACAGAGCCCTGACCTCAACTCCATCCAACACCTTTAGGATCAACTGGAAAGCCAACTGTCAGCCAGGCCTAATCGCCCAATCAGTGCCTGACCTCACCAATGCTCTTGTGGCTGAATGGAAGCAAATCCCTGCAGCAATGCTCCAATAGTTTCATTAATAGTTGAAGGAAATAATTTTTTGACAATATGGCAATTTCCACTCATAGCAAAGTATCTGATCCGTTGACCAAGGGGAGCTGGTCTAATTGTAAAAACGAAGGATCTTCCAAAAACCTGCGTCAATCTGTTTCTGGTTTCGCCGTCATTTGGACATATCGACACCTTAGTGGATACACGGCCATCGCGATTGTGTACTTCGGCACATTGTTTTGCGTATGCATACGTACGAGTTACTTAGTTAACTTAGTAGCCTCGTATGTAACTTCCTTAGCTATGAAGGTAGCTAACAAGGCTCTGTAGCTGGATTTATCATCTGCAATGTGTGTTTCTGGCGCAAAATGCCTGCCGTGCATCACCCAGGTGGGTGCTACACATTGGTGGTGGGTGAGGTGAGTTCCCCTTCACTGTAAAGCACTTTTTAGCATTTGGAAAAGTGCTGTATAAACGTAAGGATATTCTATATATTCTATAAAGCCACAGGGTTAAATTCATACCGCTAATGTCACAGTTAGCTAAATGCATTTTTCCTTGCTAGCTAGCTTAACTAAGCACGTAACTATTGAAATGTTAGGTTATTGATAATGTCTATTGTCAGTAATTGTGGTTTCCATTCAAATGATAGTTAGAACCCCAGCGCATTGCTTCACTGCCAGCTTAATCTTTGTGCTGGGCCTGCCTCACAGGCCTTTCTTCAGTTCGCCTGCTTTAGCTAGCTACTTAGCGTGCAGTGCTTTAGGCTAATAAATGTGTAATAATGTCCAATGCAGATCCTATGTGAATAAGCACATAGTTACACATGCTTAGCCTCATATTCAATAAAGGCATTGTTGCGTCCAAATGATACCTGAACTGGAAACAGATTGACGTAGGTTTAGCAGATCCACTGTTTTTACAATTACAATGGCAGCTTGTCATGTACTGTTATTCCACAAACACATTTGTGGATCGACAGCATGAATCGCATTTTAAAAAATGCTTCCTTTATTCTGCAGTCTTTACTGTTGTTTAATTTTATGTTTAATGCTAACTTTTTAAATATATACATTCAGAATATATTTACTCAACTGCAAAAAAAAGTTTAGGCTATCTGCACCTAATACATTTCTGAATATTGTGCTCAGGGAAAGGCATGATGAATTGAAACAAAAGATATATGCATCAAGGTTTCTTTTTCAAGTTTCTGATTTTGTTCTTGTTTTCTTTTGACAGGCTATGCAATCAGATGAAAAACTCTCCATTGGTTAGGTGTTTCTCATTCGCAGTGACCAGGAAACCTCAAAATTTCATCAGGCACAATTCTCTTATGTGATTCTACATGAAACATGAGGCCGTTTGATTTCCATTAAATTTTTATTTAAAAAAAAAAGTCAAAATAATTTTGCACTAATATTTTAAAAAAACACCCTGAGTTCTTGGTGATAAGAAATGATATAATGTATTCACTAAAAGGCATGATCATGTGTCTGGATGGATAAAATACAACCAAACAATCATATGCCTGTGAAACAATACACAATATGTTTTGAGCATTCAGCATTGTTATGTAAAAATTGCATTTTTTATCTTAATGATACATTATTAATCCAAACTCAATTTTTTTAAACGTCTGTAGAAATCATTTAACTTGAATAGAACAGAGGTCCTTTAGCCTTAGAGAGCTAACAGACAACAGATTATGAGTGACACTTAGGATCTTGCACACTACCAGCAGACTGCAGTTGACCGCTAGGTAACTGAGGCATTTGGGAGGGGATTGTGGGCTATGAGACGAGCGTGGTGCTGGTGCTTGTGGGATGGGGACAATCAGAAAGGGGAGGGCAAGGGGGTCGGAAAGCAGAGTTGTATTGGTGGATGTTGAATTGGGGAGGAAGGTTGGGTAAGGTGAGGGGAACAGGTCAACATTCTGCTCAGTTGAAAAGGATGACAGAGGCCAGGGGCACCAGGAGGAGGAAGAGGACACTCTGTCCGATGCGCAGGGCGTTGTTGCACATGTTTCCCTCACAGCAGTTCAGGTCCACAGCAGTGCTTCCTATTTGAGCACTGAAGGATCCTGAACAGGCAGTTTGGGAGGCACATCCCTTCATTGTTATTGCCTGCCCATCAGTGGACACTTCAAAAAGAATGGGGGGAAAAAAGTAATTATGAAGAAAAATATTGATGACAGACCACACATCTACAGAAACAGCCTGACCTAGAGATTCAGTTCCTGCAGCTAGTTCTTTCATTTTAATTTCTTGCAGATTAAGTACACAGCATCTTATATTATTGCAATTAAAAAGTGACAAATCCAAATTACTACAGCCATAATAATTTACTATAGCCATTATAATTTCAGTTGTCACACATTGTGGAAGGGGAAAAAAAACACCACATCAATGAGAATGGATAACGTGGTTAATGCAGAATTCAGAATCAAAGTGGCATTTATTGGTTTAAAGACAATACATTTCATCTGTAAGACAGCTTATTTTCCTGAATGGTTTCCTTTACACAAATATTTTGTCATTTGGTTTGCTTTAAGAAAAACAACATCAATGCTCAAATAATAAAATGCCATATTTTAGTTAAATTTGTACCATGTCTATTTCCAGCATCAAATTCAAGACATTGCTGATCCATTTCTCACCTGTGGCCTTAATGCAGCGATCTTCAGATCCCTTGCACCCCAAAGTACTTGTGCAGTCATTACCCACACAGGTAAAACATTTCTTTCCATTGGGGGAGGAGTTTGGCAATTCTATAACAGAAGAATAAGATAATGTATGAATTCTGGACATTAACCCTTTGAACGGTGGGCTTTTTGAAATTACAAATCAGTATTCTAGAATCCCGTTGCTTTCAATGACCAGTAGTGATTGTTACATCAGTGTTAGAATGTTCAGTTAAGAACATTCTAATTGCTTACTTGTGATCTTGCGCCTTAAAGGCCCAGTCAGTAATTATGATTCCTAATTGACGAAAACTAGGCAGATGGCAACTAAGTACCTTGTGGGTTATGGTACTCATAGTTTTTAAGGTCTTGCACTGGTATCTTAGTAACCCAGGAAACAACTTTGCTTAACATTCTGTTACGGTTGCAGTTTGTATAACGTTATTGTGTCAATTTTCCAGTATATCTGAGGTAGTCAGGCATGGTTTATTTGAAAAAAGATAGGTAAGTATTTATTTTGATATTTTATGCTCTATGATTGTTTTGCTTCAGTAAATGCCCACTTGTAAATATGGATTCTGTGGTAAGATCAAGCTTTAAAGTGCTTGTCGGCTCATTGGTTTTATCACCTAGAACCCTCCTAAAAACGGGATTTACACCCATATTTTAAACTTTTGACATTTTTAACACCACACACATGAAAAATACAACAGCTGTTTGTAGATAACTAATTATTGACAAAAATGTCACTTAGAACCCTGTAATTCTCGTGTCGGAAATGTACACATGGAATATTTACCTGGAGCTTGCGCAGTGTTGCAGAGGTTGGTACTACAGCATTTGGTGTTTATAGTTGTCCTTGTGATTCCAAAGTTAACAGATCCACTGACACATTCAGCCTGTGCTGCACATGACTTCCCTTTTATTGTAGTAGGAGTATCTCCTAAAGGCAAAAGATAGAGGGATCAAAAAAGATCAAAATAAAAATCACCATTCACAAAGACAATTAGTCTGCATATGAAATATGTAAGACTGCTGTTGTCAGAAGTTGTACATATTCATCCATCAGGTAGTGCTTATTTGAATGGGGAAGAGAAAGAAAGCCTGTTGATGTCCCAATATTAAAAAAAACAAATCAAAGCCTGTCACATATTAAGCCCTTTAAGGGACATGAGCATCCGTGTCTTAATCTCAAGAACCTTATATTGCACATTGCCGACTCCTAAATTTCAAGGGACATTCAATAAAAAATAAAATAAATAATATTTCTGAAAATATATTCACAGCAACGTTTTGTACTTTATTTATCTTTTATCTTTTTAGGAAGCCTTTTTATAACACTTCGGCCAGGGACTACAGATAAAAATGAGCCTTTTGGCTAAATCTGGCGTATTTACATTTGTTGTTGATTAATATGTACTGCCCCTTCTAGAGCCCGACCGATGCCAGATTTTTGGGTCCGATGCCGATCCCGATTTTGGAGAGTCCTAGCCCACCGATTACTGATGTTTTGACCGATATTTTGTCAAAAAGTGCAACATTTTCAAATCAATTTGAAAAACATATTTTATTATAGTTTCTATATTTAAGAACATTTAACTTATAAGCAAACAAATAAAAATAAAAATAAACACACAAAGAACTTTTTAGATAAATGTAAAAGATGATATTAAATTAAATATATATAGACACCATCTTTAAGTGTGTGAAATCAAAATAACTCCACACCTTGCTTTTACTCCTTTCTTTTCCAGCCATCTATAAAAAAAATAATTTGAAAAAATCAGTTTTCCAGTTTCAAACATGTATCTTTATGAATATTATTATTGTTGTTATTAATTTGTTATTATTATTCCTTAGTATCCATTCTCAGTAAATTCATTATATTTTCTTATTTTATTCCTACTACATGATCTCAAAGAGTAAGACTATCTAGCGAGCTTCCCTGTCCATAAGAATTTGGTGGTAAAAATAACTACAATGCGCTCTGAGGCGTGACTAGATTACACACTCCCTCGCAATAACGCATTAGCTATTGACACAGCCTCATTATTTCTTATTATATATTCTCAGTAAGTTAAATGAATTATATTTTCTTATTTTATTTCTACTACATGATCTCAAAGAGTAAGACATTATCTAGCGGAGCTAATGAGTGAATCAAGTGTGACGTTAGAAATTAAATTGACTGGATGAAATAGCCTACGTGAAAAAAAAACTACAATGCGCTTTCGTGCAGGTTACCCGCGCTAACTGTTGGCTGATTCACTTCTCCAACAGCAATCCTTCTCTCATGTTATCATGACAGAGCTAGATAACATGGCTTAAAATGATCCACGTTAGAAGTGTTTTATCGCCGTTTTTACTGTCTGGTTAGCTTGCTACGATGACGCATGACTAGATGACACACTCGCTTGCAATGACGCGTTGGCTATTGACACAGAATCATATCATAGCTAATATCATTATCTCAGATAAAAAAACAAATGTATGACGCATTCAATCACCATTTTATTTTGGCTGGTTATTTATTTGAGAATACAGCAATGTCCTCTGGAAATGTAGATCCTACGCTGCTTATGTGCTCAGTGCCATTTCATAAAGGCTTGCTAGCCAGCTAGCTTGCTAAAGTGAACCAAATATGTTAGCTAGCTCGCTCGCTTGATAATGAGAATTGATAAACATAGTGGTCATATAAACCCATTTAATTAAAAACTTTCACTAAATATACATACCTTTATTGTGGCAATCGAATCTGTGCAGACAAGTCTTGCAGTGGAGAATATTGGATGAGTTACGAGTGACAATATGTGTATTGTATTCGTCTTATGACTGTCCATGGGTCGATTTCATGATTTATTGTGTCATTTGGGCACTGTTATAATATTTGTTCTGGACCAACGAGGTACAGTTTGCGTCACTTCCTGATTACTGCGAAGGACTAGGCTACAGTAAGGGCTACAGTCTATGGTCACTGGGGTGGGCGGTGGCGCCTCTTGGCCTTGACATTGTGGCTCCGGCCACGGTCCACCTGTGTGAAGTCAGAAAATGCAGGCATCCCATTTCGTAGTGATTTCATTATGGCGTGTGCTATTTACAGCTGCACTAGACGACCATAAAATAATCCTCCTTAAGTTTTTCGGTAGCCGAGTCATTTTCACTATTTCCTTTAGCCTACTTAACCAAATAATTAGTTGGCAGAAAGCGTAATCAGCTTGGTATATTTGGTAGTCCAGTAGCCTTCGGCTACCAAGCCATTTGACTAGCTAGCTAACCTTAACCGGCAAACATTCAATCTGTCAGACGTGTTTGACGGCTTGTCAGTCATGTACATTCCATAAATGTCTACTTAGGCCATGCTTCACGCATGTGACAAAGCTACTATAATCCCGATTTTGGGATAAACACTGCAAAATTTTCAGTTTCACGAAGCGAATTAAGAGTCTTACGGTTTATTTGCTGAATAGCATACAACACACGATTAAATCACACATACACAATTTAATGAAATTAACCATCTTTGTAAAACTGGCATTTAGACATGTTTTTAGCATTTTAAGAGACCGACAAGAGCATTTAAGACAGCGGTTCTCAGAATCGGTCCTGGGGGCTCCTTGCGTATATTGGCTTTTCTCCATTGGTTTTGATAATAAAAATAAAAGTCTAATAATAATTAGAAATTCATTGTAGGCTACATTATTTTTGTCTTCATGCACCAGGTGGAAAACTTGCTGTACAAAGTGCGTTGTCATATTTACACGCCTGCAGATCAGTTATTAATATACTTGGTAGATTTGTTAATCGCCGCTGACTGTTAATTTTTATTTGGTAGAAAATGACTTGCGAATGATCAGTCAGCTAGCGTCACCCAGCAAGTGAACACCACAAATGATGATGGAGTAGCTAGTAGCAGTTACTGGCTCATTAAGTGACTGTGGCGAAAACCTACGACGATTACTTGCTCGGTTAGCAGCAGGTCTACCAGACAGTTATATGAAAATTAGCCTAGTCAAATCACCAGTAGTCTACACATCTCTGATTGACCATCAGTGCAGTCGATGCTCTTCCCCTGTGGTTCATATTGCTAATGCGTGAGCTAACCACGGATAGCCAACCTAGCTCACTAGCAAGCTGATATGCTAGCTAAGAATATTTGTTTTGCTGAGAAACATAAATTGAAGATAACTGAACATAATTGTATTATTAATGCCATACATATAACGTGATTACATGATAGGCTACAGTACAGTCACGGATGGAAATTAAACTCCATAAACATTTGATAATATATTTCAAAACATAACGGCAGACAGTCAGCTAGCCTCAAGTTCGTTCTGCAATCGTTCGTTCAGGTTGATGGGCTTTTCCGCACCGGACTGTCAATCACATTGTAAAAATCACAAGACCGCATAACTCTATGGTTTTGGCTGCAAATCGACAACATGGCCACGCCCGCCATTGAGCGTCAAAACGTGTTTTAGAGACCCACGGAGAGTCAATGGGTGACGTCACAGTAGCTTTGTCCATATTTTTTACAGTCTCTGGTTCGAACAGACGAGTACAGATAAATAATCAATGTTTTTTTGTTTGTTTATTATACTTAATTATACTATTAAATCGGGACATATCGGCTGCATAACTGCCGATCCCGATGTCGTCAAAAAAGTCAAATAATGGCCGATATATCGGCCAAACCGATATATCGATCGGGCTCTAGTCCCTTCTTAAATAAAATAAATAAATAAATAAATATTTTCTCGGGAGGTTCTGTCCCTTCTAAGCTGTGTGTGTTTGTCTTGAAGGCAAGCCCCAAAAAGCCTTCTGAAAACCAATAGAGGATCCATTGGTCCACTCTCCTGAGTCCTGCTTTTCCTTACCGCCCAAAAAATAATCGGGCAACATTTGCATCCTAGCACAAATCTCTGCCCCGGGACAAACACACAAAAAAGAAAAACCTAAATCCACCTCACGCAATTCTCCCAGTAACAACAAGCGATTTGCATGGTTGGAAGGCGCACTGCAAAAAATGCAAGCAGCTGGCTCTGCTAGGAATCACCGCAGGCTATTTCCTAGAACAATATGTGCATAATGCACACTGGAGGCTATATTCCTGTGGGCCAAACTTGACTGTATAATCCCTAGATGTCTTTGTTAAGGGCTGTTTGTAAAAAGAAAACCCTACATCCACCGGCTGGCATACACAAGAAAGATCGCTGTCATTTAAATTTAGTCTAGTTTGCTTCACAACTATTATTGTTGGAAAGCAATGTAGGCTATGTTTCCACCACCAATTGACTGATTCAGATGTACTCGGAAGCGTTTATTTCTGTCGAAGAGATACTTGCAGCAGGTATCCTCCGTCAGATTGTACTTCATTCTGTTACCTTGACAGGCATTTATTTTTTATGCCAGCCTGAAAGCAACCTTCCGAGAAGTAGGGGTATCAAGTGCATTTTCCTCAGAACCTGAGCAATTGCAGAGAACCGCTACATTCATACCAAACACCTGTTTCAGCCTGTTTCAATAGCAAGACTAGTCACTGAGTCTGCCCATTGTTAATGTGAATTGCTAATGTAATAAACTCTTGACAGGAACCTGGTAGTCTTCCAGTTCACTGTTCTGATTTAGTCGGCTTGTGTAACCGGCTTGTGTAACAATGGGCAGACCCAGTGACTACAGTCTTGCCATTGAAACAGGCTGGCAGAAAAAATAAATGCCGATCAAGGTACTGACAAACAAAAACTCACACAAATTATACAATACCATCTATTCCAAAGCAATGCTACCCAATGTTTCCTAAATCATTTCATAGAACTTGCCCCTGAATGAACAAGGGAGTTGGGAAATATAACTGCCATTCAGAAAAAGTCATTCGAAAAATGCCATTATGAAATGAAAAAAGCCATTTGGAAATACAACATGTTAATATTAAATAAAATATGATCAAGTTATTGTAAAAAGGACAATCATGAGGTGTTCATATATTTAATCACGCCAAGGCGTAACTTGGCGGGATGGCATACCTGCCATCCCTATATATATATATATATATATATATATATATATATATATATATATATAATATAAAAACATAAAATACATGCAGGTGGGGAAAAAACATCTTTGTAATTGTAAGAAGATAATGTAGTTTGCATACGTTTTTAAGGTAAGATACAACAACACTGTTCCCACGCGCCCCGCTACTAGTTCCAATGTGCCCCACCCATGGGGCACGGTGGAACATTTTCACATCCGCCACTTTCGGCAAAACTGTAAGAAACGTTATAAGAAAGTGCTGGGAATCTATTTTTGGTGTCTATTTGTAGCTAACAGGCATATGTATACATGTATAGCAAAAATAGTAATAAAACCCAAATCATTTTTAAATGAATAAGCTTAATTCAAAAAGTGTTCCAACGTGCCCCGCTCTCCCCTACGTAGTGTGCGATTTCGGACGCAGCCATAATTGACCTTTTTAACCAAAGATTACCAGACACCGAACTCACAGGTAGCCTACGTAAACTGTTGCTTTTCAAAATATTAGAATTCTGACCACAGCTGATGACTCATGTGCCACTTACAGAATTTCACTTACCTACCTTGCTCCAGCTGTATTGCAGCACACAGTAAATCATAAATCGTTATATCTCACCTACGTAGACTACTGCTGTCATACTGCCGCAGTTGGTTTGGCTCGCTGGACATGTTTTTGTAGTATCCGTGCATGTTCCAATGCCAGTGGGTAGACACTCGTAACAATTCAGTGCGTATACTAAAATATATAAGAAAAAAACAGTTTTTTATATTGGAAAAACTATAGAGTTGCATTAAAAGACCTCTCTCCCTTTCCAATGCAAGACTTCATTTCCATGTTACCGTTTAATTAGTTTTTTTTTTTTAATTTTTTTTTTTAAAGCTGCATACACAAAAGGACAGGAAAAACAATACTAATACCCCAAAGGAATTACCTTAAATTAATTTTGTATATAAATTTAAGTAGCAAATCTATATCAGATAAACATTTGAGAAGGGCTGACTTACAGTCTGTGACAGAAGGCTATATTATCCCCGTGCACGTTAAACTAAATCCCACATACCATTTATGACAATTTAAGTTTAGGCTACATTGTTCGTTGCGAATTTTTCAGAAACCTGCGAAGAGCAGGTTTTAACGGTGTTACCTCCAGAGAAGAGCGCGCACGCAAGGGCGAGAGTGACTAGCGGTTTCATTGTTTCCCGTATAGTGCTGGCAGTCAATGGGTAACGTAGCCTACTTGCGACCGTTTTATATACAATGAGCCTGAGAGGCGTAACCGCGTTCAAATACATGGCGTCAGGTCACTTCTGAGGAATAGAAACTTTAAAAAAAATTTTTTCCTGTGAATAGAAACTTAGATTTTTCCTTGTAACTTGGGAATAGGGGCAGAAGGAGTGGCACATTGGCAAGCCCTTTTAACATCTAATAGCCTGTCCGGATTCATATTACAGATATCTGAATCTAAATCTAAAACGTGATATCCAGACTGAAAAAAGATTATTTATATATCTTTAATTCCTTGTTAATGAATGTATCTAAATGATCTTTTTTGATATCTGAACCTAAGATATTACTAGTCAAAATACAATTGTAGACATCTTGAACTTGAGTTATGACTAGTAAAAACTAAAGTGGAGATATCTCGAATTTGAGTTATTACTAGTTAAAAGTCATTTTAAGATATCTACAAATAAGTTTTGGATATCTTGAAACGAGACCGATCTTATTTTGGAGATATCTTCAATTAACATTCTGACTAGTGGGAATACATTTATAGATATCTTCAATAACCATTCTGACTAGTCAAAATGCAGGCCCGTGCGAGAAATGAGCTGTTAAGTTTCCTGTCTAAAACAAGACGACTGTTTCGCCCCATGGCTTTCCACTTCGTAGCATTTTCTTACTTTTTTTTTTTTTTTGAGAACAGCAACCACCATTTCTTAAACCATAGCCTAATTGATCACACTAGGGTTGCAAAACATTACATTTACATAATATTTTATTTGGCAAACGCTTTTATCCAAAGCAACGCGCAATAGATGTCAAAGATATCTTTAATTCTTAAATAAGAACCTAAAGAATCTAACTTATCTAAATAAGTTTTGGATATCTTGAAACGAGACCGATCTTAGTCAAAGTGGAATTAGAGATATCTTCAATTAGCGTTTTGACTAGTCAAAATATACATTACATTACATTACATTACAGGCATTTGGCAGACGCTCTTATCCAGAGCGACGTACAACAAAGTGTATAACCATAACCAGGAACAAGTATGATGAAACCCCTAGAGAGAAGTACCGGTCCAAGTACAGGGAACAACCGCATAGTTCAACTTGGACCCTGATGGTTAAACTGATTAACACTAACTATATAATTAGAGATATCTTAAATGAGTGTTTTCACTTATTATAAATGAATTACAGATATCTTTAATGTGAATCCGGACAGGCTATTAAATATTAAAAGGGCTTGCCATATACTTAGGTATACAAAGCACTGTCTATAAGCCATTGATTAAAACTTGGGAAATCTAGGCCTGCGGTTAAAATTATTAATATTAAAATGAGGCCAGTCTACAACAAACAATTGGCTATCTTAGCTCACACAAATTAAAGCTGTTAAATTATAAAACTACTGCACTATATGTTTGAACTTTGTCTGCATCCAGTGCACATCATGAATCAAATGAATAATAATAATTATTATTATTATTATGATTAGTATTATTAGAAAATTGTGTTCACATATGATTTGTTTATTATTTTACACTGTAAAATAAATTACACTGTTGTACTTATGTGGCTAAACTTTAAGTGACCCACAAACATACAGTGCATTAACGGGGCAAACGTGTCTGGGTAGGTTTGTAAGATTAAATATTTGTAATTTTTATCTGTATTTATTAATTATACTGCGTCTGCTCCAGCGACACGAGAATGCGCCAGGATGGATGGCTTTACTGATGCACCGGATCTGAAAAGCTTTACTGGACAAAGCGTGCTTTCCTTACAGTTCACGACGGGCTCCTGCTGAAAGGAACCAGACTTAGTATCTCCTCTGCTGTAAGGAACGACATCCTCACTAAACTTCATGAGGGTCATCTAGGCATGGCAAAATGCAGAGAGAGTGGGTGCAGAGCTGAGAGCTGCAGTGCCACACATGGAAGTTTCCAGGCGTCACACCACAAACACCACACACACCCAGTTTCAGTCCGGAAATCGCTATACCCAGAACTAGATCTGGGAGGCCAATCGTGAAACCACAAAGATGGCACCTGTGAATAAAAGAGACAATGAAAAAAAAAAAAAACATGAAAAGAGAGTGAAAAGTAAATGTGTAAAATGTGTTTTGAGTATGCCTTAGATAGGTTGTTTGAAAGAAAATGTTCGAGTAAACAACAAAAAAAAAAGAATATTTCAGGTTGAGTATTGAAACTGTTATGGTAAGATTTTTTTATGGGTATGGCTGTGTTCAGTTAAAGGCTTCAATAAACTAGTCTAATGCTTTACAAATTCAGCCCAAGGTTTCATGGCCTGCCTTGTAACGTTAGTCACGGAGCTATGGTAACAGAAATGATTAACAGATTCTGAATAAAAGGACATTATCAGTGACTGAAATTACTCTCACTCTGATGAGTTTGTAGAAGACATAGTTGCTGATCCTGATGGACTACCGCAGTACAGCTGTTCAGGTTTGTGCCAGAGGTGGTCGGAGTTGATGTATTCTTCCCAAAGCCACAATCAGAGCATGTTTTCTGTTGTTGAGAAATTCACTTTTTAGTTATCTTGCCCAGATTCATACGACAAGACTGGCACCAAATACGTACGTCCCTGTGCGTCCTGTACAAGGATATTAAACAATACGGACTGCATGCTAAGAGTGTTAACTCTATCAATGCCTGCAGATGTACGGCACTAACTAGGTAGTTCGAACCTCAGATCTATTCTAATCCACCTCTTGCAAGCGAATTAGTATGATGTTGATTACACCGCGTTATCGCAATAACTTACTTATGCGCATCAATTTGTAGCGATATTGTCAGGGTTCTGTGTCTTCCCCTTGTTTTTCCTGGTTGGGCCGCCAGATGGCGGCACCTCTGTTTTGTGTCCTGTTTGTTTCATTGGTTTCAATTATCCCATTATTGGTTGCTGATTGTCTCGTGTTCCCTTCCCTCTCTGTGGCCTGATTGTTCATTGTGCCTTCCTGTGTCTCGTCTGCGTCGGGTCTATTTAAGTCTCCCTTCTCCCTGACTCAGGTGCTGGATCCTTGCTCCTTGCCTGTTGCCTGCCTATTGCCTGCCTGTTGCCTGCATGTTGCATGTTGCATGTTGCATGTTGCCTGCCTGCTTGCCTGCTTGCTCGTTGTTGTTACTTTGTTTGACTGTGCCGCCGATCGTGTTTCTGCCCAGAGTGTTCCTGCCCTTGTTCTGTTCTCTACGTGTTTTTTGGACTTGTATTTTCTTGTTTTCCCGCGTTTTTGAAGTTTTTCTTTGTGTTTGTTATAGCCTCCCTGCGAGGCTTTCTGTTCCCTTTGTTCCCCGTTGAATTAAGTAAAGTCTTTGTTCTTCCTACTTTTGGAGTTTTGCGTTTTTCCCCGCACTCTGCGCTTGGGTCCATTCCCGCGCCCACCCTGACAGATATAGACAAATTGTTTCGTGGAGATAGGACATCATCACTTCCTCACTCTGTCACATCACAAAATATGATGTAGGTGATCATTCCAAAGTTTGCTGAAAAAAGGAGGGCAAAAAGAGTAAGCAATTTGATCTTTCAGGGCTAACTTCTTGTATTTATGTCAATAAAATTATGTTTATAAATGTTGTGAATCATAAAATAGGACAGTGTCCTCCATTTGGCTTGTGTATTTCTATTTATTTTATTTATTATTTTTTGCAATATCTGGTGTTTGCCCTTACAGCAATGAACTGCCTGCATGGACATTCAGCTAAATGGTAAATGGACTGCATTTATATAGCGCTTTTATCCAAAGCACTTTACAATTGATGCCTCTCATTCGCCAGAGCAGTTAGGGGTTAGGTGTCTTGCTCAAGGACACTTCGACATGCCCAGGGCGGGGTTTGAACCGGCAACTCTCCGACTGGTAGACAATCGGTCTTACCCCCTGAGCTATGTCGCCCCTGTTCTGCCAGTGGAATTCGCCCTGTAACCTGTTAGCTGTAAATTGAGTGCCCAATTTACAGTTACTTGTTCAGTGTTAATAGTGCATGAAAACTGCTGGAAAACACCTCTTCCCATGACACACCCTTGAAAGCTGCAAGACATGAAGAACGACTAAATTGTTCCTATTGAATTTCCTATTGAATACAAACAACATCTGAAATATAACCGGGCATTGTGTCTGTTGAATAAGTCCATAGTTTCCCTTGTAATTAGAGCCTTCTGGTTAAGCCATTTCAGCTACCGCAAAGCATTTCTTTGAATGTCTTCTAGCAAAGATGGCAGAGGAAATGATAAGATGAACATGTTTAATAAATCAATGGAGAACAACATCCTTAAATTGCACTCAGATTGTAGTCCTGGGTTACACATATCTTGCCCTCAAGGACAACAGTACTGCTGGTTTTTGTTTGAAAGAAAACCAGCAATATTACTGTCTTCAAGGGTGAGATTAGAGTGTCTGTGCTGTGGTCTTTGAGCGAACTTACTGGAAAAGCACTGAGATCTTGAAAAATCTATATTTACATGAACATTAATCAGGGTGAACCACCTTTTCAGACTGAATCCTGACCCCCTTCCTATTCCTAACCCTTAATACTTTTAATTTAAGTAATTACCAGAATTTACATCATGTTTCTTGGCGGGCATAAGTTGGTACTTAAGATTACTATTAAGAGGCACACAGAGTACACGTCAGTGTCACTCCTCCTCAAACCGTGTTGGTATTAGTTAGTTACTGTCTGTAGCTTCCTGTGTACAGCAAATGGAAAGGGCTTGTGTCAGGATGGCAAGAAGTTTACATGCAGCATCGAATGTTATGTTTAAGTATGCCTTAAATAGGTTGTTTGAAAGAAAATGTTTTAGTAAACAATAAAACAAAAATGAAAAAAAATAATAATATTTGAGTTTCTGGTTGAGTATTGAAACTGTTATGGTAACATTTTTTTTTTTGTTATGGGTATGGCTGTGTTCAGTTAAAGGAATGTTTGTGTTGTAATGCATGGAGGGTTAGATGGTAAAGACAAGGCTGCAGCAGTTCACAAATGTGGTTGCAGGTGTGCTTTTGCTCATGGAAATTGAGAACCCAGTCGGAATCTGTGAAATTAAGAGCAATACGGTTCCACCTGCGCTGGACCTGAACATTCACAGACCCCAAACCCTCCTTTGGCGAGTATGCACAACTGCATACAGTATATTTTAAAAATCCTAAACAGAAATGTACAAAACAGAAATTGTCTGCTTGGGAACATACCAATTAAATGATACCAATTTAAAATACCTTCCTACACTTGGATTTTCCCCATATTGGTGGGCCTGGCATGCACACCCATGTATCCCTTTAAAGGGATAATTCACTTTCTGGGGTTTCTTGAAATTACTTCATTGTACACTAAAATGTAATATACATCTCTGCTGGGGTAGGCAACCTTGGTTCTGATGTGCCACAAGTATTCCTGTTTTTTTTTTTTGTTCCATCAAGCCTATAACTACATAATAGTATTAATCATTAGGCCCTAATGAATGCAGGTGGGTTTGTGCTGGAGGTTCTCAGACATATTCAGGGTCCACCAGCCTCTTGTGATCGAGTCCTGAGGGAATAAAAGACAGTAATATCAGGAGCAGGGTTGCCTATGTTTACTAATTTCTTTATGCCTATTGTTTCATAAGATTCTGATGACCTTCAGGCTTTACAGTACCAGGCACAGTGGCAACAACAGAGAAGGGATAACACCTCAGAAGGTTCCAGGAAAGCTTATATATTTGATATTTTCTACTGAATATTACTCAGTTAAAAGATAAAGAAATTATAAAAAGCACAAGGTTGTCAGGTGGCTAGTAAAACTTTACCCTGCTGACAAATTCAGCTTAACCCAGCCTAAGGTGGAATCCATCTGATGTAATCACAAATCCTACGTTAATTTTCCAGGCTGTAAAAATTTTATTAATACGTTACTTTAAAAAAAATAAAAAAAACATTGGAATAAAACAAATTTGAATTTGAATCTTGGCTCTAGAAGGCTTGTTATTGGTAATGTATTAAAAGCTTTATGTCTGGATGTGTTAGGGTGCTTTCTACACCTTTTGTTGCCAGTGGCACTGCCACTGTGTAGTATGCATTTTTTCCTTTCACTTTCATTTCTCTGTAAACGAGAACATTGAGTTTCCATTTCTTTAACTTTCTCTGTGAGTAGGTGGTGTTCTGTGTCCATTACAGCTTGTATTTACAATTGAAAAAATGTGGCGCTAAGCCAAAAAAGATGTTCAACAACCTATCCTCCAGGGCAGGGCGTCCTTTGAATCCTGTTGAACATTTTTTCAACTGTAAATACAAGCTGTAACGGACACAGAACACCTCCTACTCACAGGGTGGTTTTTCTGTTAGGCACGATGAGAGGTCCCAGTTCCCTAGGGCAAATTAAAAATAATACTGGTTAAAAAAATATGGATTGAAAAATAAATAAATAAAAGCCAAAGCCACCCAAACAGCTCCATAAAACAGTAGTACTTTTTTAGTACAAGGTGTGCTGCGCACGTCAGCCTCGTATATGACAGGATATGATGGCTTAAAACTTTTCTCTAACCCTGCCAAACATTGCCTACAGTATTTCACAAGTGGGGTCATTTAGAGGAATATCAAATAAAACATGTGACTGAGTGTGTTACACAAGCTTACCTCAGTTATCAGTATATTAATTATTTAACCGCACGTTGGCACCGACAAACAAGAAGAAAGCCGCTGCCACAGGAAACCAGTTAAGTTTGTCAGATTAAATCTCGTAAAACAGTTCACAGGGAACAGAAACTTTACAACCTGTTTGTCTTCAGAGGAAGTGTGGGGTCCGTTTTGCACACCTTATTTGGAAATGCTTGCACCTGTCGCTGCGCTCCACTGTCAAGCCGGGCACCCACCGCACGCGTATCGACCGCGAGCGCACTATGCGCGTATTAAGCCGGGCACCCACCGCACGCGTATCGGCCGCGAGCGCACTACGCGCGTATTACGCGCGTAACTGAAGCGTAGTTGAAGTACTGTTATTACAACGGCAGCGGGCGACGTCGTCTCCACCAGATGCGAACGCGTCGCGTACCGGCTGCGAAGCTCGCGCGACACAAGCGAACTGAAGCGTAGTTTTTCGCTTCAGTTCTATTTTTTCGGCTTGTCGCGCGTCACGATGGCCTGTTTATACACAGAAATATGCTCTAAAATGCTAGGTATACATGCTCTGATTTATATTTCATCCTTATATTACTGGGGGTGTGTCCCTAGTTACCTCCCAGATATTTTATAAGCACCAAAAAAAAAAAAAAATACAAGCCTTTTCGTTTTGTAAAAATAAATAAATAAATAACTGGAACCTGGGGAAAAGGCAAACTTAGTTTCGCTGTCTTATTTTGCGGAGGGGGTGGGGTAAATTTGAAAATACACCACAGAAAGACGTAGCCTATCGCACTTGTACTTCAAAGCTTCCGGTGTTCATGGCGTTGCGGTGTTCATATCTCTTCAAGATTAAACTGTTACTGTCTTTTTCATGATTAGCTGATTTTACTAAATATGATCCTATAAATGTTTTGACGTGAATGACAAGACAACACGGGAATTCCCAATGGTTGATTACGGATTATTTATTATTATTATGATCATTACATATTCTTCATGAAATTGGCACGCTTGTTAACCAAGCAAATAAATTAATACAGTTTGAGATTGATTGTTATGCAGGCTAAGTTTATGGTAATTCTTGAAAGCGTTTACTTTCTCACGTATTTACAAGTTAACGAAATATTACCAAATTAACAAACTGAAAAAGGTCTCTCACCAAAGTATTCACTTAACCCATAATCAACAGTCCTGAACAAACATGAAATACACGATGTAATCCCACTGTAGACTGCGAGAGCTACTAGGAATATAGAGCTTTAAGCAAGCCTTTGCGCGACACAAACGGAACCACGCGCCGCGCCGCGTCGTGTTGCTTCGCCGTGCTGCTTAGATGCTTGCGGTGGGTGCCCGGCGTAATGTTACCTGAAGAAAACAGTTTATGTTCAATTTATTAGCGTTATCGAAAGCTGAAAAGTTGAAGCGAACGATTACGGCATTTTTTTTTGAAACGTTAACGTAGTGTTTTGTATAGCGACCTGGTTGAAACAGCTAATTTCTCCGATGCAGTTTACTGGCGGTTGATTTAATTAGCGGTATTAATGTGACGAGAAGCGCTTTGTCGTTCGAATGCATAACACGCAATTGCTTGAAGAGTCGACACATTTTAGGCGTGACAGTTTAACTGTTACTTGTAAATCGTACTGTTATATTGTCGTTTGTCAATAAAAAATCAATTGCATATATTGCTGGTGCTCCTTACATTTTGGTGGGTGCTCCTAACTTTTTGAAGTTGGGAGCACCAGTGCTACCAAATAAAAAAGTTAATTTCGAGCCCTGATATAATTATTGAAGCTGCACTTCCCTGGCATATTGTCGGCACAGTAGGGCCTACGTTTACTAACTGCTACATTAGCAGAAGCGTGCCTGTTGGCCGTGCCTGTAAACAGACTGAGCCAGACCGAATTAACTTCTCTCACCACCAAAATACCGCGAAGGTTAAGTGCCAAATTACGTTTTATTACTATACATATTATGTTTGTGATTGGATTAATTAGTAATTATATTTGATGCAACTTTAGCTATATTTCCATTACTTTTCCAAAACTTTTCAAAAAATATTATTTTCCATAACTTTTCCAGGGCCTGGAAATTGCATTTTAAATTTCAATTACTTTTCCAGGTTTTTCATGACCGTACGAACCCTGTATACACTCTTTTTAAAACATTGTTTTCCTTAATTCAGGAAGCGAGAGGGAGATTTAAAAAAAAAAAAAAATTTAGTATATGTGCTGCCGAAGCGAGTACACGAGCGAGAGGGAGAGAGAGACAGAGAGGGCGAGTGACAGACGTAGCGAGAGAGTGACAGAGCATCCTGACTGGTCTTCTTTGTGCTAAGTAGACTTATCAATTTTCTCTGTGGGCGGGCTTTACAGTCAAACTCTCTCTATCATTGTCCATCAGTTCAGTTTAGTGTCCTGCACAGACCTGCAGCTCCGCTGAGTGTTCCAAAAAAATAAAATATAAGACGCACTTCACCCCAGACTACACTAAAGTGTACCCCTGCCTAATAGGGGTGAAAAATAATGACAGTGTTGCTCGCTGCACTGTTTGCAACAGCGACTTTTCTATTGCCCATGGTGGGTTAAATGATTGTAAAAGATATGTTGAGGTGAGTTTAACAGGTGTCGTTTTTCATTAGCATAGCTAACGTTATTTAAACTAACGAACTAACTAGCTGCTAAGGAGCTGCTCTATTGGTTCAGTCATGTTTCAGCCATCTTAGAAATATTTCAAAAGTAAGATCAGTTTTATCATTTGAGGATACTGAGAGAATTATACATGCTTTTATTTCATCCCGCCTAGATTACCGCAATGCTTTATTTTCATGTTTAAATAAAAAAACCTTGGCTCGCCTTCAGACCGTACAAAAATTCTGCAGCTAGGCTTTCAACGAGGACGAAACGTTCATCTGATTCAGATTCTCATATCACCCCAGTGCTGGCCTCCTTGCACTGGTTGCCTGTGAAATTTAGAATTGATTTAAAAATGTTATTAATCACATGTAAAGCATATGTGTGTGTGTGTGTGTGTGTGTGTGTCTGTGTGTGTGTGTAAATTGTTTCAATATGTGATCAAATAAATTGTTCTGTTCTTTCATAATCAAATGTCCTGTATTTTGGGGGTATATGGGGTTGCTTTCTGGTGACCTCCACTGGTCAGAAACATAAATCCAGGCACCACTGCGCAACGGTCACCAATACAGAGAGGGGGGATGCCCTCTCAAAATGAAAACGGTTCCACCTGCGCTGGACCTGAACATTCACAGACCCCAAACCCTCCTTTGGCGAGTATGCACAACTGCATACAGTATATTTTAAAAATCCTAAACAGAAATGTACAAAACAGAAATTGTCTGCTTGGGAACATACCAATTAAATGATACCAATTTAAAATACCTTCCTACACTTGGATTTTCCCCATATTGGTGGGCCTGGCATGCACACCCATGTATCCCTTTAAAGGGATAATTCACTTTCTGGGGTTTCTTGAAATTACTTCATTGTACACTAAAATGTAATATACATCTCTGCTGGGGTAGGCAACCTTGGTTCTGATGTGCCACAAGTATTCCTGTTTTTTTTTTTTGTTCCATCAAGCCTATAACTACATAATAGTATTAATCATTAGGCCCTAATGAATGCAGGTGGGTTTGTGCTGGAGGTTCTCAGACATATTCAGGGTCCACCAGCCTCTTGTGATCGAGTCCTGAGGGAATAAAAGACAGTAATATCAGGAGCAGGGTTGCCTATGTTTACTAATTTCTTTATGCCTATTGTTTCATAAGATTCTGATGACCTTCAGGCTTTACAGTACCAGGCACAGTGGCAACAACAGAGAAGGGATAACACCTCAGAAGGTTCCAGGAAAGCTTATATATTTGATATTTTCTACTGAATATTACTCAGTTAAAAGATAAAGAAATTATAAAAAGCACAAGGTTGTCAGGTGGCTAGTAAAACTTTACCCTGCTGACAAATTCAGCTTAACCCAGCCTAAGGTGGAATCCATCTGATGTAATCACAAATCCTACGTTAATTTTCCAGGCTGTAAAAATTTTATTAATACGTTACTTTAAAAAAAATAAAAAAAACATTGGAATAAAACAAATTTGAATTTGAATCTTGGCTCTAGAAGGCTTGTTATTGGTAATGTATTAAAAGCTTTATGTCTGGATGTGTTAGGGTGCTTTCTACACCTTTTGTTGCCAGTGGCACTGCCACTGTGTAGTATGCATTTTTTCCTTTCACTTTCATTTCTCTGTAAACGAGAACATTGAGTTTCCATTTCTTTAACTTTCTCTGTGAGTAGGTGGTGTTCTGTGTCCATTACAGCTTGTATTTACAATTGAAAAAATGTGGCGCTAAGCCAAAAAAGATGTTCAACAACCTATCCTCCAGGGCAGGGCGTCCTTTGAATCCTGTTGAACATTTTTTCAACTGTAAATACAAGCTGTAACGGACACAGAACACCTCCTACTCACAGGGTGGTTTTTCTGTTAGGCACGATGAGAGGTCCCAGTTCCCTAGGGCAAATTAAAAATAATACTGGTTAAAAAAATATGGATTGAAAAATAAATAAATAAAAGCCAAAGCCACCCAAACAGCTCCATAAAACAGTAGTACTTTTTTAGTACAAGGTGTGCTGCGCACGTCAGCCTCGTATATGACAGGATATGATGGCTTAAAACTTTTCTCTAACCCTGCCAAACATTGCCTACAGTATTTCACAAGTGGGGTCATTTAGAGGAATATCAAATAAAACATGTGACTGAGTGTGTTACACAAGCTTACCTCAGTTATCAGTATATTAATTATTTAACCGCACGTTGGCACCGACAAACAAGAAGAAAGCCGCTGCCACAGGAAACCAGTTAAGTTTGTCAGATTAAATCTCGTAAAACAGTTCACAGGGAACAGAAACTTTACAACCTGTTTGTCTTCAGAGGAAGTGTGGGGTCCGTTTTGCACACCTTATTTGGAAATGCTTGCACCTGTCGCTGCGCTCCACTGTCAAGCCGGGCACCCACCGCACGCGTATCGACCGCGAGCGCACTATGCGCGTATTAAGCCGGGCACCCACCGCACGCGTATCGGCCGCGAGCGCACTACGCGCGTATTACGCGCGTAACTGAAGCGTAGTTGAAGTACTGTTATTACAACGGCAGCGGGCGACGTCGTCTCCACCAGATGCGAACGCGTCGCGTACCGGCTGCGAAGCTCGCGCGACACAAGCGAACTGAAGCGTAGTTTTTCGCTTCAGTTCTATTTTTTCGGCTTGTCGCGCGTCACGATGGCCTGTTTATACACAGAAATATGCTCTAAAATGCTAGGTATACATGCTCTGATTTATATTTCATCCTTATATTACTGGGGGTGTGTCCCTAGTTACCTCCCAGATATTTTATAAGCACCAAAAAAAAAAAAAAAATACAAGCCTTTTCGTTTTGTAAAAATAAATAAATAAATAACTGGAACCTGGGGAAAAGGCAAACTTAGTTTCGCTGTCTTATTTTGCGGAGGGGGTGGGGTAAATTTGAAAATACACCACAGAAAGACGTAGCCTATCGCACTTGTACTTCAAAGCTTCCGGTGTTCATGGCGTTGCGGTGTTCATATCTCTTCAAGATTAAACTGTTACTGTCTTTTTCATGATTAGCTGATTTTACTAAATATGATCCTATAAATGTTTTGACGTGAATGACAAGACAACACGGGAATTCCCAATGGTTGATTACGGATTATTTATTATTATTATGATCATTACATATTCTTCATGAAATTGGCACGCTTGTTAACCAAGCAAATAAATTAATACAGTTTGAGATTGATTGTTATGCAGGCTAAGTTTATGGTAATTCTTGAAAGCGTTTACTTTCTCACGTATTTACAAGTTAACGAAATATTACCAAATTAACAAACTGAAAAAGGTCTCTCACCAAAGTATTCACTTAACCCATAATCAACAGTCCTGAACAAACATGAAATACACGATGTAATCCCACTGTAGACTGCGAGAGCTACTAGGAATATAGAGCTTTAAGCAAGCCTTTGCGCGACACAAACGGAACCACGCGCCGCGCCGCGTCGTGTTGCTTCGCCGTGCTGCTTAGATGCTTGCGGTGGGTGCCCGGCGTAATGTTACCTGAAGAAAACAGTTTATGTTCAATTTATTAGCGTTATCGAAAGCTGAAAAGTTGAAGCGAACGATTACGGCATTTTTTTTTTGAAACGTTAACGTAGTGTTTTGTATAGCGACCTGGTTGAAACAGCTAATTTCTCCGATGCAGTTTACTGGCGGTTGATTTAATTAGCGGTATTAATGTGACGAGAAGCGCTTTGTCGTTCGAATGCATAACACGCAATTGCTTGAAGAGTCGACACATTTTAGGCGTGACAGTTTAACTGTTACTTGTAAATCGTACTGTTATATTGTCGTTTGTCAATAAAAAATCAATTGCATATATTGCTGGTGCTCCTTACATTTTGGTGGGTGCTCCTAACTTTTTGAAGTTGGGAGCACCAGTGCTACCAAATAAAAAAGTTAATTTCGAGCCCTGATATAATTATTGAAGCTGCACTTCCCTGGCATATTGTCGGCACAGTAGGGCCTACGTTTACTAACTGCTACATTAGCAGAAGCGTGCCTGTTGGCCGTGCCTGTAAACAGACTGAGCCAGACCGAATTAACTTCTCTCACCACCAAAATACCGCGAAGGTTAAGTGCCAAATTACGTTTTATTACTATACATATTATGTTTGTGATTGGATTAATTAGTAATTATATTTGATGCAACTTTAGCTATATTTCCATTACTTTTCCAAAACTTTTCAAAAAATATTATTTTCCATAACTTTTCCAGGGCCTGGAAATTGCATTTTAAATTTCAATTACTTTTCCAGGTTTTTCATGACCGTACGAACCCTGTATACACTCTTTTTAAAACATTGTTTTCCTTAATTCAGGAAGCGAGAGGGAGATTTAAAAAAAAAAAAAAATTTAGTATATGTGCTGCCGAAGCGAGTACACGAGCGAGAGGGAGAGAGAGACAGAGAGGGCGAGTGACAGACGTAGCGAGAGAGTGACAGAGCATCCTGACTGGTCTTCTTTGTGCTAAGTAGACTTATCAATTTTCTCTGTGGGCGGGCTTTACAGTCAAACTCTCTCTATCATTGTCCATCAGTTCAGTTTAGTGTCCTGCACAGACCTGCAGCTCCGCTGAGTGTTCCAAAAAAATAAAATATAAGACGCACTTCACCCCAGACTACACTAAAGTGTACCCCTGCCTAATAGGGGTGAAAAATAATGACAGTGTTGCTCGCTGCACTGTTTGCAACAGCGACTTTTCTATTGCCCATGGTGGGTTAAATGATTGTAAAAGATATGTTGAGGTGAGTTTAACAGGTGTCGTTTTTCATTAGCATAGCTAACGTTATTTAAACTAACGAACTAACTAGCTGCTAAGGAGCTGCTCTATTGGTTCAGTCATGTTTCAGCCATCTTAGAAATATTTCAAAAGTAAGATCAGTTTTATCATTTGAGGATACTGAGAGAATTATACATGCTTTTATTTCATCCCGCCTAGATTACCGCAATGCTTTATTTTCATGTTTAAATAAAAAAACCTTGGCTCGCCTTCAGACCGTACAAAAATTCTGCAGCTAGGCTTTCAACGAGGACGAAACGTTCATCTGATTCAGATTCTCATATCACCCCAGTGCTGGCCTCCTTGCACTGGTTGCCTGTGAAATTTAGAATTGATTTAAAAATGTTATTAATCACATGTAAAGCATATGTGTGTGTGTGTGTGTGTGTGTGTCTGTGTGTGTGTGTAAATTGTTTCAATATGTGATCAAATAAATTGTTCTGTTCTTTCATAATCAAATGTCCTGTATTTTGGGGGTATATGGGGTTGCTTTCTGGTGACCTCCACTGGTCAGAAACATAAATCCAGGCACCACTGCGCAACGGTCACCAATACAGAGAGGGGGGATGCCCTCTCAAAATGAAAAAAAAATAATAATA
This sequence comes from Anguilla anguilla, assembly GCF_013347855.1. Classification (NCBI taxonomy): domain Eukaryota; kingdom Metazoa; phylum Chordata; class Actinopteri; order Anguilliformes; family Anguillidae; genus Anguilla; species Anguilla anguilla. Next base: position 74,793,867 of record NC_049201.1, on the reverse strand, counting down.
AAAATGCTGTAAAACCCAGCTTGTTCTTTATTTGTTTGACATGCCAAGTGTGGGAAATCTTCATATACAGAGAAAAAGCAGAGGAACAAAATCCAAAATGCACATGTTATAGTATTTATTTGAATTGATGCTGATAATAGGGTAGATCTGTGTACAGTAAAAAGATCACGATCAGGATACTTTATTGCCATTTCAGTAAAAACTGAGAGAGGTTTGTTGCAGTGCTACTCAAAAAGATTAGACAAACCCAGTCACACAATTAAAATTCAATACGCACCATTTCATAATAAATTATCATCAATAATCAATGTAGTACAAAGATTATCCCAAAAGAAGTCAAGGCTAGCTTCATCCTCCCCACACACCTAAACCTAAATGAAATCAAATGTCTCAGGGATCTCTTTAGCTGAAAGGGGAGTCATCATCAGCCAACTGGTTGATGATGCCACACTTTTTTTAAGGATGAGTCTCAGATCCCACCTGCAACTGAGATTATCAGTCTTTTCTCCAAAGTCACTGGTCTGTGCCTTACTATTAATAAATGCCAGTGATCAGTCCTGGGAGGCAGCTGTGGGCACAGCATCCTCAATTAGTGGCATCTCAGTTAAGCTAAGTCATATATCTTTGAAATATGTGGTCTTAATCTAAAGAACCATTTATTCTACTATGGTGAAATCTTTAGTTCTGAGTAGATGAAAAAAATAATATTTTTGAAAAGAATTTTATTTTTGAAAGTGGGTTTTATCATAAAATCGTTCTGGTGAGTCAGCTACTTGATTCACAATGTTCTTTATTCATTTATCAAAAGAGTTTTACGCAATGGTATTTCATGCCATTCCAAAAGGTGTAGCTCTATTAAGGGACATTCCTCCTAAATCTCACCTACTCTCAACCCTCTTGATTCACCTGTATGAAGGATCTGTTTTACTCAATTAAAAAAAAAAAAAAAAAATAGCAAGGGTAATGTACTTTATTTCAGGCAGAAAAAAGTGTATCAAACTCCTACAGTAAGTGCCTGTATATTGCAACAACTGAGTCATCAAGCTTAGCTGTAGAGAGTATGGCTGCTTCCTCAAAAATATCTGATTACAAATAATGGTAGAGCTGTTTCATTTAGAATAATCAATAGATACTGCCCTGCAAAGTCTTATCTGAAAAAAAATTAAGAAGGACATCGATGTATTTTGTTATTTTTATGTAATTGACCCTGAAACTATTTTACAGTTACCTTTGCATTGTCCCTGCACTTAAATGCACTGTTTGAATTTCATTACAGCTTTACAGCTTATTAAGCTTTTAATGGTCTTAACAACAAATCATTGGTCAGCAAATTAGCAAGAATTAAACATATAGATAAAGTAAGTTAGTATGGGATAGCTTTCCCCTTTGATTTCTTTAAATGTTTAAGCCTTGTGGGTAAACTTGCGGACAGCTTTTTAGAGAAAGAAGAGTCAATGTTGTTCCATTCAATGTTGATGGCTTCAAACAGTTGATGAGTAGTTGAAAAATGTTTCCCGGTTAGTTTGTGTTTAATGTGAGACCAGATATTCTCTATAGGGTTCAAATCTGGACTCTGACCAGGCCAAAACATGAGCCTGATGGACTTGTTCTCAAGCCACTTTTTGGTGGTCTTTGCAGTGTGGGCAGGAGCATTGTCTTGTTGAAAAATAACATCTGATCATTCCTCTTAGCAGCTGAAAAGGCTCCCCCACACCATGACACCTCTTCCTCCATGCTTAACTGTGGTAGAGATGCATTCACGATTGTATTTCTCACCAGATCTTCTAAGACACCTCTCTGGAGCATCACCATGCAACTCAAATTGTGATTCATCACTCCACACAACTCTGCTGAACCACTCTGAATCAAACTTTCCATATTCTGCCAAAAACTTAATTCTGTCCTTGATGTTTTTCTGAGACAGCAATTGAGCTTGTAAGTCAAATTGCCTCCAGGGGACGTCTGGTTCGTGACGTCACAGCCCAATGTTAAAATCCTATTGACTTTTTAAAAATCATTGATTGTAAAATATCTATAGCGATTAAAAATAAAATATTTCTCACGTTTTTTTGGGACCGTCATTCTCTGCCGTAGCATGTGCTTGGTTCTATTTATTTCAATCTCTGGAGGGAAAAATAACGGATTTATGTCGATATACGATATGTTGGTGGTCCTGAACTACACTAAAATCAAAGTCGCACGATATACGTCACAACCACGTGTGCTTGTAAGCCTACCCGCCAAGTGCGGTGCCTTGGCTGCCCCTAACTGCTGGTCTGGGATCAGATTTCCCTTCACAGGTCCTAACTTTAACCATTAGTAGGAGAAGAAAATAACTGACTCTGGACCAGCAGGGCCAACTGCACCCAACACCGGTGGCTAGCTAGCTATACCCACGACAAATGCGGTGTCACAGGTTATCTTAATGCATTTGTTCAATGGTCAGGACAATAATGTTAAGAAGGGAGTAAATCATTCCAAATCCAACCATGTAGAGCAGGTCATATACAGCTAGAGTAGAATAGCGGGTCTGTTAGCGCCACCATGAAAGATATCGTTTATAAAGTTCTGGTTAGCTAATGTTAACGTTAGGAATGGCTGGATCAGCAGGTAGCTAGCTAGCTGTCAAAGTCAGGTTTATTTGTCATTACAAACCATATGCTGTACAGTACACGATGTAACGAAACTTCGTTTCGCAAGGCTTCGGTGTAACATAGACTTTCAGTCTGCTCACAGCACTTACAAAGGAATACACACATCGTGAAAATCAGAATCACAGTGCACTTAGACAAGACAGGTGCAGTAGGCAAGAGATAGACAATTTCTAATAAATAGTTTTATTAAAACATAGTAAGTAGTAAATATATTGTCGGTTATTTATCGAAAACCATGCTGGCTAGCTATATTGTTGTTGTGTTGTGATAAAAATATATATGACGTTATATTCCATTTGAAATTACGTCTTAAGTTAGTTAGGTTAGCTTGTACTCTTTTATACGGTCTATGGTTGTACTTTATAGATCCCTGAAATGAAATCATGTTGTCATCACGACCGTACAATTATGATGTGAAATAAACAATATAACTTAATAGTACCAAATATGTTATTTCCAGTAATTTTAAATTGAAATACGATATCGAAGTGACACTAGAATTAGAAGCGTGTTCCAGCTGAGCCGTGACGATATAAGCGTGCGTCCTGAGCACAGTACCGGTATGTGTAGTTCCTAAGCGTACTAAACGTACACAACGTTGTACCTTGTACTTCTCATGGGTCAATCGTGCTGCTGATATTATATTTCATGAGTCATATATGTCATGAGTACCGCATACCAATAGCTAACTGGTTCCCGACTTGTAACTAAAAACATCGCTTACTGAAAATTGCCCCATTCATTTTCCCATTGACAAATTTGCGGGAAAACGTGGGGAGTGGCTTGGTGACGTTTACACTTACAAGCTCTATGGCTTTTTAACACATCTTCTAGACACAAAACCTGCATTAGATAACCTTCTGGTTATTGTTCTTCTCGAAAAAGTCTTATTTTCTGAGGTCTTGAATTCTGCTGACAGTTTTTCTAGGCTTTTTTTCCTGTCTTTGAGAACTGTAAATTTCAGCAGGTGGTCATTCCTGCATGATGAGGCTTTGGGCCTTCCAGATCCTTTCTTTCTGGCAACATTACCTGTTGTTTCAAAGCGTTGACCTATTCTCTTAATAGCTGATAGAGAAATAGGGATTTCCTCTGCCTTTAGGGTCTTGTAAATTTCAGAATAGCTACAGTTGGCCTGACGAAGACCAGCTATGCGGTTTCTGACAGCAACCTCTGCATGATATTTTGCTTTTTTTGGAGCATATTTTCTCGCTCCTTTACCGTGGGACTCACAACACTGCATACTGTAGATCTCTCCCTGCTCTATCAATCCTGGTTACATTTATGAGCTTGTTATCAGGCCCTTGATGGGCTGCATCAGGTGTGGCAGATAACCAAATAATGACTAATCTTTTAAGAAAAAAAAAACATCCCAGAAGATATTTTTGGAAAATTTTGTACACCCAGACATGTGTTAGTTTGAATTTTACATCAAACATTTTAATCATTATCATGATTTTACCTTTGCGTACAAGAAGACTATATAAGTGAATTTCCCTGTTACTAACCTTCCCCAAACAGTTCACCGCAGCAGAAGTAAACGAGCAAATGGTGGCACAGGAGGTCTCAGGAGTGCATTTGTTTAATTATTGCCAATTTTCTGACCAACGATTTGTTGTTAAGACCATTAAAAGCTTAATGTTTTGCCATTTTTGGCTTGGCCCATTTTTTCTTGTACATCTCTACCATCTCTGATAACTGTAAAGCCATTCCAAGACCCTTGCATTAAATAGTAAAAATACTTAAACTTTCTTGTGGTATACGCGTTTTTCGTATTTGTATATTTTAAATTTTAAAAGTCAAGGCCCGAGAAAAGGGGGGAGAAGCCATATAAGAAATTTTTAAAACCATTAGTTTCTGCCCGCTCTTCCAAGCCCTCCTTCACAAAAGAAAGTCGCCGTAACTTTAAAGCGACGAGACCCCTTCTGTACAGCACCTGCTTCCCCTCCGCCCTCTCCCTCAACGGAATGTGAAGCTTTCCACGATTACAGCTCCAGCATGTGCATCCCGTACCTGAGCAACCTTAGTATGGTGCATCCACCCAATCTTTGGCGTTCAGCGTAGCCGTCTAGCCGTGGTGATATGTGTATTCACACATAGAGGGCAGCATAACGCAACTGATACAACTTATTGAGCTTAGGGGTTGTTGTATAGGCTGGTTTTCCAATTTTTACTTTCAGTTCCGAGAGATAAGAGCTTGCAACGTTTCAACTCTTTTCTAATACGAAGGTAAGCGGTGTCTTGTTTAATAATTCAATAGTCGATAGAACATTACACAACATTGTCAAGGGAAATTAGTGACTGCAGTTCCATTGGGTTCGTTCTGGTTCGTGAACGGTGCCAACTGAGTAGACTAGTAAGATATTAATCGGCTCCGTTCGCAAAGCAGATTTAGACATTTTTATTTATGTATTTTCCTCTTCAGCTTACAATAATTTAAACGAATTAACGCAGTTATATCTGTGCTGCGTAGGCTATGTATGCGTCTCTTTTGTATAAGATGGTTTATCACACAGGACGTGGCGAATAACTTTGTAGGCTACCACATTTCCTGTCACTGGAATATTTTCCGCATGTGAAAATGTAGGCCTACTGTCTGGTACTGTCACAGAGATAACATTTACCCTCCTTTCTGTCTTTCTGAAACATCTCTCAGTCGTTTATACTTTTTTCCTGTACATTTTATTCCACAGTAGAGTACATTCACTGGCTTCCCTCGCAAAAGGGCTTTTAATGGAAATTTAAAACTTTATCAAGACGGACAAAAAGTCAAACATCACAAATGCATATTGGACATTCACTTAGGTATGCACAACACATAGGCTAGGATTTGATCAGATCAGCATTGTCCTAAACTTAGCTATTTCTCAACTTTTGCTGTTAAGAATGGCTATTTCTTCAAAAACACGGCTTCTGCTGTCACCAAAACTAGTTTTGGAAAAAAAAAGTGTTATGCTTGTGCTGACTTGTTTGTCAGTTATGGGCAGATGTTGATTGAGTGTGATACAGCCCATACACAGCTTGTTCTGTGTGACAGAACTGCGAACTAGACAAAGTTTAGTTAACTTTATCATGCCAACGCTTGTGAGGCAAGTTATATTCTCAACATATTATGCAGTTTCAGTTTATAAAATGAAATGTTCTGAGGGCTTGAATAATTGATGTACTGTGTGTATTTTATTTGTGTTGTGCTGTTTTTATGTTTGTTTTAACACAGAATTTGCTGTTGCTATTTTGGCCAGATCTCCCTTGAGATTTATTTATCTCAAGGGACATCCAGGGTGAATAAAAAAATAACAGAGAGCATGCAAAGCACTGGTTTTATCACTGATGTGAGAGGAGAGGTGCTGTGTTATATAACTAGCCTGCCTATTTTCCGCCTGACCATTGTAAGAATCCAAACATAAGCCCCTGTCTGACAAGTCCTCTTAATCTCTGCATGAAATTACATGAACAATGCAGTTCTGTTCAGTGCAACAATCCAGCAGTCAACAATAATTACATGTGAATAGTCACCGGCTAACTTGTTAAATGAACATGCTCCTCTGAAACATTATATGAGCTCTGCTTTGAGGACCTTTTAAAACTGTAAAAGGTTGAAGGTAAAAATTTTTGCGCTCCTGGAAAAGTCGCTGGCAGTGTGCTTGGAGAGTACGCTAATGTAAATGAGAGAACTTACTGAACGGTACAGGTGTTACAAAGTGTACAGTTTATTGCAAAATTTGAAAAGTGCTAACAACGTTTTTGGGGTCTGCCAGCCAAAATGTAATCGGCTCAGTTCGAACTGCATAACACTTTCATAAACGCTACATATACATGCGGAAATGCTTACTGCATATCGACCATAACCACAATTATAAATCGGGTTGGTTGGACCGTGGATGCTGATTGGCTGAGACTGTGTTCTACAGTGATTGCAAATCCGATGGAGTAACTCTTTGTTTGTATAGTTTCACTCTCCGCTTTGTTTTGTGCGTAACAATGGCCCTGTAGTGTACTGTAATGTCCTCTCATGCTGTATTGCGTAAGTAGGCATTTTGTGTGTGTCACATGGTCTATCGTAATGGTACTTGCTGTATCAGTGGTGACACACCACAGGTCTACTTCTCCCCCCCAAAACCCACCGACCCCCCCGGCTCCTGCAGATGTTTCAGAACGTTACTGAAAAAGGCCATGAGAAGGTTGGGTCTTTATGTTCCCTGTTCCCAGTATAGAAGTGAATTGTGGTTTTGTGGTTCAGACTATTTAAGCATTTGTTTCAGTTCCACATGCAGACATTGTAGGATTCCACACTTTTGCTATGTCTTTCTACTTCTCTGCATCATCCTCTCTGTGTGCCTTACTCACAGTCTGTGTGTGTGTACTCTGTATATATAAATCTCATAAAAAAACACGTTTTCAACGTACAAAAATGCCAAGTTACTCAAAAGTATTGATATCAAAATGACACCAAGTTACGGTACTACAAACAATATAGGCTATCTTGCCTCACCGAAATGACATAAGATGTATTTCAAAGCAATGCTACCCAATATTTCCTCAATTCTTTCAAGTCACTTGGCCCTGTGTTTTGTAATCTTACCATTTTACAATGTCATGCAAACTTTGTGTCAGATCAAAGAGTCAAATATTTCGAATTGCCTCATGGAACACATTGAAATTAATGTACAAAACTGCTGCTGAGTAACTACGGGAAGCATATTTCTCCAGAGAACATGTTTATACTTGCTTCTGAACTGAATTTGAGTACATGTGCAAGTTATTGTATATTTGCTACGTACAATAAATACTGAATGTAAAATACATATTGTACATACATACATAGAGAACTTCTTTATCCCCATGGGGACATTTCCGTTGCAGCATGTTACGTTCACATTTACGAACACACACTTATACCAAGAAACACACTATCATTCACGCAACAGAAAGGCTGGGCAGCGAAATACATGCATACCAATACAAATTGGACATATACACGCCTATTCAATCAATCTTGACTGTGAGAGAGCCATCCACACATATGTTTGGCCTGTCCATGTAGTGCATGTTTATACACACAGGGCCAAGTGACTTGAAAGAATTGAGGAAATATTGGGTAGCATTGCTTTGAAATACATCTTATGTCATTTTGGTGAGGCAAGATAGCCTATATTGTTTGTAGTACCGTAACTTGGCGTCATTTTGATATCAATACTTTTGAGTAACTTGGCATTTTTGTACATTGAAAACGTGTTTTTTTATGAGATATCATTTCTTTTTGCAAAGCGTTTTATTATGAGAGTGAGAAATGCGAAGTGACCCTGTAAGAAACGGTTGTGGATTATGGCTATCGTTGTGTGAATTTATATACAGTCTGATGAACGTGTACCGTTCAGCAGTTTCGGTTTGCTATATATGTAAAACAGTGACTGTGAGAAAGGGTGCGGTGGCGTAAGCGTAAACGCATGAGAAACGCAGATGAAATATGGCCAGTGTATGTGCTCACGGATTTGACGTCCATCCAACGAGCCTTGACTGACAAAAGAATCAGCAAGCCCGTAGAATTATAACTCCCTAGGTCGCAACTTGTGTAGCCTTCTGTCCTGCTCCATTGTCTGTTATTTCGTGGAGATGCACTTTTAGTGTTTGTAAGGTTTATAAGGCATTTTGATAGGCTTATCTGCAGGTAGGAATCCTCTTCGCTGTTTTGCTAAACTAGAACCGGAAAACGTGATAGTGGAGAATAGGAGCAGACGCATATGTCCCAGCAGGCTTTGCATATGAGAAAATAACAACAGTGTGAGAGAAATTAGGATGAAATTATGAAATTATGAAATTGCGTAGTTGAAACAGTATGTTTTTAGCAGAATGGGCATGTAGGTGAAGGTTGACATGATCCCGGAGTATAGTATGAAGTAAATGGAGTAACCATGAGCGAGCTTATATTCCTTATCGAACGGTATATATAACAGTCGCTATAAAGTGTTAACTGTTAAAGTGGAGGGTTAAGTAACGTGTGAAATCTATTGCACTGCTGTGTTTTTTCATGTTCAGTACTAGTATTTATAATTATGAGTGAATCATGATTTTAAATGTAATGTTTTAATGGGGAGTTGCAGAACGTACATACGTAGTAATTGTTTGTATGTGGCTAGATAGAGAACAGGGCGAGGTAACATGAATGTAGAAACGTGGCGTTTGCTGATAAGGTTTTGTACGGTAGCCAAGTGAAGAAATGTAGTTAGTAGAAATGGCACAGCGGTGAACTGGTGTAACTTTTTAATAAAAGGAATACATTTGCCGTCATGAAATGCATATGGGTGGCCATGAGTGAGTTTTGGTAAAGAAAATATAAGCGTAAGAGAACGTTAGTGTAAAAGAGGAAATTATCTGCCTGAGGACGAGGCGGGATTCAATCGTTCAACCGAAGGTTTACCAGTCTGTGACTTTGTTAGGGCAGCACCATGACATAGCTATGCAATGCGTGAAATATCATTAGCAAACCTGTCCATGGTTTTAAAGAAGAACACAGGCGAGTAAGCACAGAAGAGCTCCCATTGAATCCATATGGCTTTGCAATATTGTAGCTGGTTAACAATTGAACGTGCAGACGGTACGTCATAATACAGTGTATACGTTCGGGGAACGGCTGGTAGATATGGTGCAAAAGCAATAATTGAGAAGTAGTAGACAATTATTAGTGAGGGTAAAAGCAGGTTAAAGAAATGCGTTCTTAGCTGGGCTTGAACCTAGGACCCTGTGTTCCCAAGACTGTAACCTTACCCACTAGGCCACAGACAGACTAGCTATTTGTACTGAGAATGTTTCAGAGTAAAAAGGTATGGGTATTTTGCGTGTGTATGCAAGTTTTTCATTGGGTCGTGTAGGTGAAGATTTGGCGGGTGTCGGTAAAATGTCCAATGGGGAGACATGTTATTAGTGGGATAGGCGGCAGGAAAAATAAGAATGAGAAGAAGAAGAAGGAGAAAACGCGAAATCCCCTTAGTTTGGGGCTTTATTGTGTGGACATGTGAAGTTGTTTATGAAATCTGTCTGTTGAAATGGGGTCAGAATGTACAGAATTTAATGTTTTTAAGGGCTGAGTGTCTGTGGCTGTTGTGGTTATTTCTGTGGGGAACCCTGAAAAGTGCCAAACTCTCGGTGCTGTAGGCGTAACTTGGCGGGATGGCATACCTGCCATCCCAATGCACAAAAATTTTATATGAAATACTGAAGTAACACAGCATTTGTCATCTGTGTGGCCAGTGCCAGTCACCATGCTGGATTCAATCACTCATTTACAAAATGTGAATGTCATTTTTATTTCCTTTGCAAAAATTGTTTTCAGTGTTCAGTATGCTGAATTCACCATGTTGCGCTTCTACCGTATTGGGCTACAGTCTCCAGTGCTTTACATCTGAACCTGTGGCAATGTGTTTCTAGTGCTGATACACGCTGAAGTGCAACAATGGCAAGGCTGCAGACAATCAGCGAGGAGGAGATCCAGGAGATGAGCAGTAGCCTGCAGTCGCGAGTGGTGACGGAGGTGGTCGCACAGGTGCAAGGCATGCTGGGACAGCTGAGCTCCACCACGCTGGACATTGCGGTCACGGGGGAGTCAGGCTCAGGGAAGTCCTCCTTCATCAACGCCTTCAGAGGCATTGCCGAGGACGATCCCGGGGCAGCAAGGACCGGTGTGACGGAAACTACCCAGGAGATCATACCCTACGCCCACCCCTCTGTGCCCACCGTTCGCCTGTGGGACTTGCCGGGCATCGGTACGCCCACTTTCCAGCCCGAGCAGTACCTGCAGGACGTGGGGCTGGCTAAGTACGACTTCTTCATCATCGTGGCGTCGGAGCGCTTCAGAGAGTGTCACGTGACACTGGCCAGCTGCGTGGCTCAGGCGGGGAAGAGGTTCTACTTTGTGCGCAACAAGGTGGACAACGACCTGGAGGCCTCTGCCAGGAGGAGAGGGCGTTTGGGGTTCAGCGAAGAGGCCATTTTGAGGGAGATGCGAGCCGACTGCGAGGCTGGCCTGCGGAGGATTGGGGAAGGGCAGCCCCGGGTCTTCCTGCTGTCCAGCTTCCAGCCGCATCGCTTTGACTTCCCCCTGCTGCACGAGACCCTCGAGAGGGAGCTGGAGGGCCATAAGAGGCACGTCTTCCTCCTGGCACTGCCCAGCCTCACCACTGCCGCGCTGGAGAAGAAGCAACAGGCGCTGGCTGGGAGTGTGTGGCAGACAGCCATGGCGTCTTGCCTCACCGCTGCGACACCAGGGGGCGCTGTTCACAGCAGCGTTCCCATGCTTATGAGGGAACTGCAGTCCTATCAGCGCAGCTTTGGCCTCGACACAAAGTCCCTGCTTCGGTTGGCCAACATGACAGGAAAATCTTACCAGGTAACCCTAGCTCAAGGCTTGTTCCTCTTATTCATGAGCTTGGCTCTCAAAGATGAAAAAACCTAGCTATGAATTTATTGTGAATATGTTGTATTTTCCTGAGTTCCCTATTCCTCCGTACTACTATTTTAGGACTACTACTATTTACGTACTATTTTACCTTTGATTTCTTGCTTCTTGCCAAAATGTCATTTTTTATTGCTGGTGTAGCTTGTAGCATCCTACTATTTTGTTTGAACACCAAATAATCGGAACTCTGATCATTTGGAACTTGTATATTTGCGATACGTCTCTCCAGTGTGAGCAGGTCCTTTGAAACGACATTCATAGAGGTCCAAGACTAGTTCAGATCTTCAAAGAATAATGATATATCACAAACATATTATAAAACCTGAGTGAGCCTCACGTAAGAAATACCGTAGTGCTAATGTACCTAACAGTTCAACATGTTTTTTACTATGTTGGAGAATGTCATTTTACCCTTTAGCTTCATTTATGTTTCACCATCAGAGCAACAGTATTCCATCTGGTTGCTTCTCCTATTTATGAAAATAGATAGATAAAATCTGTGACTGAACTCTCGCCCTTCTGCAGGAGCTCTACGGAGAGGTGCGCTCCACTTCAGGCAGGGAGCTCTGTGTGCAGAGTGTGGAAGGCATGTTGTCCCAGGCGGCTTTGGGACAGCAGGTCCTGGTGGGTCTGCTGGAGAGCCAGGTCCCGGTGCTGGGCATCATCGTCTCTGGGGGGGTCTCCTTCATTGCCTCGTACAGCCTCCTGAAGTCTGCCATCAGGGACCTGCGCGAGGATGCTGAGAGAGTGCTGCGCAGAGCTCTGGACGGTGCAGGCGTGGAGTCTAAAGACCCCCAAGAGGATATTTCAGACCCAGGATACTTTTATGGGGACTAGGGGAGCCAGATGTGACCTGGGGTTTAGGTTGGGTGGCACTGGGAGGGAAATCTGCAGAGGACTACATTTTAAGAAATGGGATCCAGATTGAATTAGCCCGGCACATTTTCACGAAGCAATAAACGATTCTGATATTTGGTGAACAGAGACGTATCCCAGTGTCAGTTTTGTCACTTTTCCGACTGTGCCTGTTGGAACCTTTTCTGTCAGTAAAAGGTTTTTTTTTCTGAGGTTCTCTCCAAAGCAGCCTGTGTGTCTATGGCTGTCAGATTTAGACTGGATATTCAAATATGACTCGAGTAGGGTCATTCACTCACCATTCACTCACACACTTATACTTATTGACAATTTAGAGTCTCCAATTAGCCTAGTCTTTGGACTGTGGAAGGAAACGCACGCAGACATGGGAAGAACATGCAAACTCCACACGGAAAGGCCCAGGCTGGATTCGAACAGAGAACCTTCTTGCTCTGAGGCAACAGTGCTACCAACTGGACTGTGTATAGTGAAATATTTTCACCGCATCACGTTTTTGTCTTCCAAGAAGCTTATACAGAAACAAGCACGGAACCGTCCAGATCCACGGCGCAACTTTTATTCTGACTGATGTAGCCAGGGCAATATTTTCACTGGAGACTTGATACCGCCTTATAAATTCAAAGTCATTCGTGAATGGTTGAAGTGGATTTTGAGAAGAGACACTTCATGCTACAATCATGATAATGACAATGACTGTGCTGTGAAGGTTAGGTAGTGGATAAATGGATAATGTAGCAAAAGTAGCAAACAACAAAGCTGAATCCTTCTGACAGAATGTACAGAGAAACTATATGCTCAGATTGCGTAGTTTCACTCACTGTGTCCAAGCAGAATCGATAACGTTTCAGAAAATATATAACGTTAAAAGATTTAATGCAATGTTCTACTGTGAGTTTTGCCAATTATTGAGGGTGTGACAGAAAATTTTGGTGGCACTGACTGTAAACGGATGTTTTTCACATTTACCGTTCGATTGAGCAAGTACCATGTGAAGTACATTTTTATGGGTTAGTGCTGTGAGATTCTGCTAGCTATACATGAACCTTGTACAGCGATCAATAAAGGCTAACAGCACAGTAGGCTAGCAGTTACTGCTTGTCACTTGTACCACCACTGTAAAGAACAAAAAAAAAGGCTACAAACTACCTTTTCTATGAGAAATGTGTTGTTGAGCTCACGCGCATACACTGCTGGCGACATTGTAAAGCTCCGTGTTGCTCACCGTACTATATAGGTAGCTAGCTATGGCACGTCCTACTGTTGTGTGCAGGATAGCAGCCATACGCGCTAACAAGGTTAAGGAAAGTAGGCAATCCGTATGCGCTATGAACTAGGTTAGCTAAAGTAGGCGAAACGCGAACATGTTAGGGTGAGCTAAAGTAACGTTAGGCGATAAAGCTGTGCTTAAAAATGTTGTGCCGTACCACCTGAACGGCACAAGATTCATCGCCTAACAGTACTTTAGCTAACCCCAACATGTTCGCGTTTCGCCTACTCCGACTAAACGGAGCACCACCTGCGCATGCGTCCCGCTTGGCCTACTACTAAATGAAGCAACACCTGCGCATGCCTCCTACTAAACGTCCCTCAAAGGTCGTCCGTTAGTGAGTGAGTGAGTTAGTGAGTGACCACAATTTGCCGTACATAGCTGACGGCGCCAGGTACTGCGCACTGTGGGAAAAATAAAATAAACTTTTTTTGTTATAATAAACACGTTTTGTATTTGTATATATTCAATAAAAAATAAAGGCCAGAGAAACGGGGGAAAGACATAGCCTACAATAAACTAAAAAATCACCAGTTTCTGCACGCACTTCCAAACCATCCTTCGCAAAGGAAAGTCGTCGTAACTTTAAAGCGACGAGACCCCTTCTGCACAGCGCCTGCTTCCCTTCCGCCCGCTCCCTCAACGGAGTGTTAAGCTTCCCACAATTACAGCTCCATCACGTGCATCTCACGGGCAACGTTAGTATGGCGCATCCACCCAATCTTTGGCGTCAGGTGTAGCCGTCTAGCCGAGGGACGTACTCACATAGAGAGGGCAGTGTAACGCTAAAGAAACAATTTATTGAGTGTACGGGTTGTTGTATAGCTAGTTTTCATATATATACGTTCAGCTCCGAGAGGTAAGAGCTCAGTTGCTACGTTTCAACTCTTTTCTAACACGAAGGTAAGCGATGTCTTGTTTAATAATGCAATAATCGGTACATTACACGACAACGTCGAGGAAGTGAGTGATTACAGTTTAATTGGGCGTCTCTAGTGTGGTTCGTGAACGATGTCAACTGAGTAGGCTATTGAGATATTCATCGGTTCTGTTCACTGAGCACATTTATACATTTTTATTTGTTTATTTTCCTAATTAGCTTACAATAATTTGAACGAATGAACGCAGTTAACACATCAATATATCTGCGTATGTATGTGTATTTCTGTAAAACTGGTTTATCACAAAGGACTTGGCGGATAACTTTGTACCACATTTCCTGATGATGGAATATTTGTTGCGTGGTTGAGAACTTATGTGTAAATCTGTCTGGTGGTGACTCAGAGAGATAGCATTTGCCCTCCTTTCTGTGTTTATGAAACATCTCTCAATCCTTCATACTTTTTTCCAGTACATTTTTATTCCACAGTAGAATAAAAATGTAAAAAATTTTATTGCGTAGTTGAAACAGTATGTTTTTAGCAGAATGGGCATGTAGGTGAAGGTTGACATGATCCCGGAGTATAGTGCGAAGTAAATGGAGTAACCATGAGCGAGCTTATATTCCTTATCGAACGGTATATATAACAGTCGCTATAAAGTGTTAACTGTTAAAGTGGAGGGTTAAGTAACGTGTGAAATCTATTGCACTGCTGTGTTTTTTCATGTTCAGTACTAGTATTTATAATTATGAGTGAATCATGATTTTAAATGTAATGTTTTAATGGGGAGTTGCAGAACGTACATACGTAGTAATTGTTTGTATGTGGCTAGATAGAGAACAGGGCGAGGTAACATGAATGTAGAAACGTGGCGTTTGCTGATAAGAAGGTTTTGTACGGTAGCCAAGTGAAGAAATGTAGTTAGTAGAAATGGCACAGCGGTGAACTGGTGTAACTTTTTAATAAAAGGAATACATTTGCCGTCATGAAATGCATATGGGTGGCCATGAGTGAGTTTTGGTAAAGCAAATATAAGCGTAAGAGAACGTTAGTGTAAAAGAGGAAATTATCTGCCTGAGGACGAGGCGGGATTCAATCGTTCAACCGAAGGTTTACCAGTCTGTGACTTTGTTAGGGCAGCACCATGACATAGCTATGCAATGCGTGAAATATCATTAGCAAACCTGTCCGTGGTTTTAAAGAAGAACACAGGCGAGTAAGCACAGAAGAGCTCCCATTGAATCCATATGGCTTTGCGATATTGTAGCTGGTTAACAATTGAACGTGCAGACGGTACGTCATAATACAGTGTATACGTTCGGGGAACGGCTGGTAGATATGGTGCAAAAGCAATAATTGAGAAGTAGTAGACAATTATTAGTGAGGGTAAAAGCAGGTTAAAGAAATGCGTTCTTAGCTGGGCTTGAACCTAGAACCCTGTGTTCCCAAGACTGTAACCTTACCCACTAGGCCACAGACAGACTAGCTGTTTGTACTGAGAATGTTTCAGAGTAAAAAGGTATGGGTATTTTGCGTGTGTATGCAAGTTTTTCATTGGGTCGTGTAGGTGAAGATTTGGCGGGTGTCGGTAAAATGTCCAATGGGGAGACATGTTATTAGTGGGATAGGCGGCAGGAAAAATAAGAATGAGAAGAAGAAGAAGGAGAAAACGCAAAATCCCCTTAGTTTGGGGCTTTATTGTGTGGACATGTGAAGTTGTTTATGAAATCCGTCTGTTGTAATGGGGTCAGAATGTACAGAATTTAATGTTTTTAAGGGCTGAGTGTCTGTGGCTGTTGTGGTTATTTCTGTGGGGAACCCTGAAAAGTGCCAAACTCTCGGTGCTGTAGGCGTAACTTGGCGGGATGGCATACCTGCCATCCCAATGCACAAAAATTTTATATGAAATACTGAAGTAACACATTTGTCATCTGTGTGGCCAGTGCCAGTCACCATGCTGGATTCAATCACTCATTTACAAAATGTGAATGTCATTTTTATTTCCTTTGCAAAAATTGTTTTCAGTGTTCAGTATGCTGAAGTCACCATTTTGCGCTTCTACCGTATTGGGCTACAGTCTCCAGTGCTTTACATCTGAACCTGTGGCAATGTGTTTCTAGTGCTGATGCACGCTGAAGTGCAACAATGGCAAGGCTGCAGACAATCAGCAAGGAGGAGATCCAGGAGATGAGCAGTAGCCTGCAGTCGCGAGTGGTGACGGAGGTGGTCGCACAGGTGCAAGGCATGCTGGGACAGTATCCCAAGACAATATTCCAGTTCCATGATACTTTCATGGGGACTAGGGGGGCCAGATGTGACCTGGGGTTTAGGTTGTGTGTGGCACTGGGAGGGAAATCTACAGGGGACTACATTTTAAAATTGGACATGGGTTGCAGATTGAATTAGCCCTGCACATTTTCATGCGGAAATAAACAGTCCTAAGGTTTAGTGAACAGAGACATAGCCTAGTGTCAGTTATGTTTTTGCATTTAACAAATTAGATCTACAGCATGCACTCCACCCACTTCCATCATCTTTTCTTTTCCAGTTGTGCCTGTTGAAACCAGTTCTTTAAGTAAAAGGTCAAAGCAAGAATGTAGTGTTTGTTATTTTTTTGTGAGGTTGTCTTGAAAGCATTTTATGTGGCTATGGCTGTCAGGTTTAGATTGGATATTCAAATAGGCCTCAAGCAGGGAAAAAAAAACCTGTTTTGAATTGTTAAAAAAATGAATGTAGCTTCGTTGGGTGGTGCGCTATAAGCGATTGGGTCACCCAGGGAATGGGAGGGATCAGTGGGTTAGGGGTCTGCATTTCATTGCTCTCTCGTCTCCCTCGCTGGTCAGTTGGCTGCCTGTGGACTGTGTGTCAAAGCTGCATATGAAAGGTCATCCTCGACTCCGCTCTGTGTGAGCTCAGCTGTAGTCTGAAAAGTCTGAAAAGTCTGAAAAGAATTGGAATGGTGACACCACATGTTTCCGTGGAGAAATTTGCAGATCATGAAAAATATACGGTAGGGTTTGTCCATGAATGTGGCTGCAGTTACCGATAGTTGGACACTCCTAATTAGGGTGGGAATTGGACATACTCAGCCCCAAATTATAATTTAAAACATTTACATTCTAGAATGTATTTTTTTAATCGTATGTGAGCGCTGGAAATCTTTTCTGCATTTCTAAACATTATCTCTTGGGTCTGAAATGTGCATCTTGCTACAGCATTAGTGTTTAGGCGAGTGACTATGGGGTGCAAATATCCTGAGTTTATGTTTACGTAAGGACCCTGAAACGGCTATAGTAAACTAATATAATAATAATGAGAACACACTGCAGGATTTTTTCCACCTTAGCATTTTCTCATGTCTTGCGCCACGATTTCTTGTTTCGGTAGATTGTTCATGTTATTCAATTTAATAATCTTTTCTTCTGATTGTTTGTAACCTCTCACTAGGTAACACTAACAAAGCAGTAAATGGACATATAATCCTCTTATTGTTCGCACACAATAAGAACATGACGAGATGCATTCCGTAACCAGCCCAGCTGGGATTCCAACACCAGCTGGGATTCTAAGCTGTTTTCAACACTTCTTGCTGGTCATAGCTGGTCTATGGCTGGTCAAAGCTGGTTAAAATAGTAGAGTAAGATGGTGGCAAAACTGGTGTCTACAGTTAAGCTGTTTTGCTCAGTCATTAAAGAAAACTGTTTTCTTGCCAGAACTGTTGATTTGTTGCACACTTCATTTATGCTCCCAGTTCAGTAATTTTGCTGGTGACTTGCTCTATCTTTTTATACTTTATGCATCTATTTGTCTATATTTTATGTCATTTATGTGTATATTTTCTCATTAGGCTGACTATGGCTGAGGATTACTGCACGATTGAAGAGGATGAGGTGAGGGAGATCAGGGAGGCACTGGAAAATGAGACCTTGACTTCAGCGGTGGCTAAGATCCAGGACTATTTTGAGCAGCTTGACCGTGTGGAACTAAATATTGCCATCACGGGAGAGTCCGGGTCTGGCAAGTCCACCTTCGTCAATGCATTCCGAGGCCTGGGGGACGAAGAGGAGGGCTCAGCTAAAACTGGCGTGACTGAGACCACCATGGAGCCAACTGTGTACCCCCACCCTAAATATCCCCAAGTCAAAGTGTGGGACCTTCCTGGGATCGGGACACCCAACTTCAAAGCAGACGAGTACCTTCAAAAAGTACAATTCCAGCGTTATGATTTCTTCATCATCATTGCCTCAGAACGATTCAAAGTCAGCAATGTGCAGCTGGCCACTGAGATACAGCGTACAAAGAAGAAGTTCTACTTTGTTCGTTCAAAGATCGACAACTGCATAAATGCAGAGAAAAGAAAGAAGGGCTTTGACAAGGACAAAACACTCAGTTTAATTCGGCAAGACTGCATTACAGGTATGGGTCAATGTGATATAGAACTGGTTCCTCTACTACAGCTGTTCCAGAGGGAAATTTAGATAGCTACTAGTTATAACTAGGTACAACAGTAGTGTCTTACCTGGGATTTGAGCCTCTGACCTTTAGGATACAAAACCAGCTCCTTACCCATTATCTTACACTGCCACCCTGCATCAGCCGTATAAAGCTTGGGACAGCTGACCATTTAAATCTGTCATTCATTTGTTTTTGTGACTGTACTATTTTGTTTCTGTAAGGCCTCCAGGAAAGCGGGGTAGAATCCCCCACAGTCTTCCTCATCTCCAGCTTCGATCTACAGCTCTACGACTTCCCGCAGCTGGAGGAGACGATGGAGAGAGAGCTGCCCAAGCACAAGCAGCGTGTGCTCCTGCTGTCCCTGCCCAACATCACCCTGGACATCAACCAGAGGAAGAAGGAGGCCTTGCAGGCCAACATATGGAAGATGGCCCTGCTATCTGGCACCATAGCAACTGTGCCCATCCCAGGTCTGTCCGTGGTGGTGGATGTGAGCATCCTGGTCAAAGAGCTCACCAGTTATTACCAGGCTTTTGGCCTGGATGATGAATCCCTGCAGAATCTCTCTGAGAAAACAAATGTGCCACTGGAGGAGCTGAAGGCGGTCCTCAGATCCCCCCTCAACAAGGAGATATCGGCCGACGTGGTCATCAAATTGCTGACCAAATTTGCTGGGGCAGGGCTGATGCTGCTGGAGTACTGGGTCAGCACAATCCCGGTGTTCGGCTCCATGGCAGCCGGGGGGACCTCGTACGCCACCACTCACAGCATGCTGACGTCCTGCTTGAATGAGCTGGCGGACGACGCACACAACGTCCTGATGAGAGCTTTGCAGACAGAAGTATGAAGAGCAGACTTCACACCAGTTAAAGTGCCTTTCAGTACTAGTGCCTATGATCTTTATGAAGATGTTCTAATGGAAATTAAAGTTTGTATATTCTTTAACAAGAAATAGTAGTGTTTGTATTTGAAAAAACACAGCTAAGCAATATTTATAATGTGAGTAATATACACATTTATTATAATCATGACTGTCACTGGATTTTTATGTGGATGTATTAACTGGTCTATAAAAAGAATTAATTGACACCATGGACAAATACTTAGCTGGTTTGGTTTATTTGACGTAAGTACCATCATCTATATCTCAGGAAACCTATCCATGTTCTGTTTTTTTTGGATTAGTTTGGCACATACAGGGTTGGGGGCTGGTCTTCCGTCTTTTAAATAAAACAAATTAAAGTCACACAAGATGCACAGTGCAATCCACCAATCTGTAGTCAATGCAATCTATAACTACATGTTTAATATGTGTGCGATTATATGTATATTTTTTGTTCTTGAATAAATCACATGCAAAAAACATCAGTGTACTTTTTCATTCATTATGAACTGATGGCACTACATTTAGTTCGACACTTTTCCCCTGTTAAAAGGCATGTTTCATTTCTGTTACTGTTACTTTCTGAAAACATACGAGTGACTATGGTTTGTGGTAAAGAAACATAAATCTGGTTACCTCTTCGAAATGAGGCACATGCTACAGGAGCAGTCCCAGAAAATGCTCCCGGTGAGAACATGGTACATCCTCCCATTTGGTCTTCAACTGATCTAGGACGGCTTCTATTGGGTGAAACCATGGTTACTTCAGGGACATGGATTGCTCCCTCCCGAGTCGAAAATGTCTCTGGTCCTCCCGGCAGCTCAGGGAGTCCCGTTTGTACAGTGGTCCACCGTTCGGTGCGTCCATGACGGCGGTTTGCGTGGATGCTATAGGAAAGCATCAGCAGGGAGAGAACACTTCGTGACCACTCACATTCAGTGCAGTACTCAGTGTAACTGCTACGTAAATGCGGGCATGTTGGAAAGTTACTGTGATTCAGCATGACAACGTGTTGTAGGGATAAAACAATGCTCTAGATTCGGACAGCTCTCACAATTTAAACAAGTGAGTACGCACATCAACATCTAATAGATGAAGCAGCAATATGTGGACTAATGACGTGTCAAAAGTGTTGCACCTAACGAGTGATCATTTCCATCCACTTCCGTGAAATATTTACTTAGTTTGGTGCATCACGTTGAACACTCGACTGTTACATTTTCTAAACTGATCTAGATGGGCCGGGCTCTCGATGCCAGTGTGTAGGCTACACGTACCCTATTGGATATGATGCATGATGGTTACAGTTTAGCCTTGCATTTCGTCGTGCCCTTTTATTTCTTTATCATATGAACATTTCCAGTAAATCGAAACTGAAATTCTACTGGCCCCGCTTAAACGAATAGTACGGCTTCGGCTCGCACCCACTGCCTACGCTAGAACATAAAACCCGGAAACATAGGCTAAAGTGTGTATTTCGTGAGCCCGAATCAGGACGGCTCAGATACGAGCTGCATTAGGTAAGTTTATCAGAACACTACCAAAGATTAAATGTGCCGCTTTTGCGTGGTCATGAATTTTTTTGTCAAGTGCATTTATTCCAAGTAAGATATTGTCTATCCAGCTTGTCCTGTAGCTAACTGTAAGTGAGCTTACTGTTACTTACTGTAAGTGAAGCCAATCTCACACAAAGTATATTACCACTACTTCAGCGATTTTACCTGGGTTCCCTAATTCATGTCCTTACACTCGGCCTATTCATAATTAGGAATACAGCAAAGTCCGTGCGTGTTGTAAAGGATATGTTCCTGCAACTAAAACGTAAGTCGAATTTCTGCGTGCCTGGGAAATTATGAACGAAATAAATGTTTGGTCAGAAGAAGGCCTAGTCCTAAAATGCAACGTATTTACTACAGAAGACAACATATTTTAATTTTGCAGTTGAAATAACATCTGGATGATCACACACCAATCCTAAAAATTTCAAAGACTGTAAATTTAAAATCCGATGAAAAACACGATTTCAACGTACAAGAATGCCACGTCACTCACACATACAAAGCACTGTCTATAAGTCATAAATCTAAGCCTGCCATTAAAAGTATTGATATCAAAATTGTGCCAAGTTATATGAAACAATATTGTCTATCTTAGGTGACACAAATTATACAAGCTGTAGTCCAAAGCAATGCGACCCAATGTTTCCTAAATGTTTTCTCAAGTAACTTGAAACTATTTAGGAAAAATATGTCTTTTGTCCCAAACATTACGCTGCTCACTGTATGTGTGCATTTGTGTATTTTCTCATTAGCTGACCATGGAAGAGGGGTATTGTGTAATTGAAGAGGATGAGGTGAAGGAGATCAGGGAGGCACTGGAAAATGAGACCTTGACTTCAGCGGTGGCTAAGATCCAGGACTACTGTGAGCAGCTTGATGGTGTGGAACTAAATATTGCCATCACGGGAGAGTCCGGGTCTGGCAAGTCAACCTTCGTGAATGCATTCCGGGGCCTGGGGGACGAAGAGGAGAGCTCAGCTAAAACTGGCGTGACTGAGACCACCATGGAGCCAAATGTGTACCCCCACCCTAAATATCCCCAAGTCAAAGTGTGGGACCTTCCTGGGATCGGGACACCCAACTTCAAAGCAGACGAGTACCTTCAAAAAGTAGAATTCCAGCGTTATGATTTCTTCATCATCATTGCCTCAGAACGATTCAAAGTTAGCAACGTGCAGCTGGCCACTGAGATCCAGCGTACAAAGAAGAAATTCTACTTTGTTCGCTCAAAGATCGACAACAGCATAGATGCAGAGAGAAGAAAGAAGGGCTTTGACAAGGACAAAACACTCAATTTAATTAGGCAAGACTGCATTACAGGTATGGGTCAGTGTGATATAGAACTGGTTCCTCTACTACAGCTGTTCCAGAG
The DNA here is from genome assembly GCF_013347855.1 of Anguilla anguilla. NCBI lineage: Eukaryota > Metazoa > Chordata > Actinopteri > Anguilliformes > Anguillidae > Anguilla > Anguilla anguilla. The sequence continues at coordinate 74,771,471 of NC_049201.1, read as the reverse complement.
GGAAATTTAGATAGTTGCTAGTTATAACTAGGTACAACAGCAATGACCTGGGAATTGAGTCTGTGACCTTTAGGATACAAGACCAGCTCCTTACCCATTATCTTACACTGCCACCCTGCATCAGGTGTATAAAGCTTGGGACAGCTGACCATTTAAATCTGTCATTAATTTGTTTTTGTAACTGTACTATTTTGTTTCTGTAAGGCCTCCAGGAAAGCGGGGTAGAATCCCCCACAGTCTTCCTCATGTCCAGCTTCGATCTGCAGCTCTATGACTTCCCGCAGCTGGAGGAGACGATGGAGAGAGAGCTGCCCAAGCACAAGCGGCGTGTGCTCCTGCTGTCACTGCCCAACATCATCCTGGACATCAACAAGAGGAAGAAGGAGGCCCTGCAGGCCAACATATGGAAGATGGCCCTGCTGTCGGCTAGCATAGCAGCTGTGCCCATCCCAGGTCTGTCCGTGGCGGTGGATGTGAGCATCCTGGTCACGGAGCTCACCAGTTATTGCCAGGCTTTTGGCCTGGATGATGAATCCCTGCAGAATCTCTCTGAAAAAACAAATGTGCCACTGGAGGAGCTGAAGGCGGTCCTCAAATCCCCCCTCCACAAGGAGATATCGGCCGACGTGGTCATCAAATTGCTGACCAAATTTGCTGGGGCAGGGCTGATGCTGCTGGAGTACTGGGTCAGCACAATCCCGATCTTTGGCTCCATGGCAGCCGGGGGGATCTCGTACGCCACCACTCACAGCATGCTGACGGCCTGCTTGAATGAGCTGGCAGACGACGCACACAACGTCCTGATGAGAGCTTTGCAGACAGAAGTATGAAGAGCAGGCTTCTCACCAGTTAAAGTGCCTTTCTGTACTAGTACCTGTGATCTTTATGAAGATGTTCTTGTGGAACTTAAAGTTTGTGTATTCTTTTACAAGATATAGTATTGTTTGTATTGGAAAAACACAGCTAAGCAATCTTTAATCTTTATAATGTGAGCAATATACACATTTATTATACTCATGACTGTCACTTTGGATTTTTATGTGCATGTATCTATAAAGAGAATTAATTGACACCATGGACAAATTCTTAGCTGGTTTGATTTATTTGACATAATAACGTCTATATCTCAGGAAGCCTATCCATGTTCTGTTTTTTTGGGATTAGTTTGGCACATACAGGGTTGGGGCTGGTATTCTGTCTTTTAAATAAAACAAATTAATGTCACATATGAAGCACAGTAAAATCCACCAATCTGTAGTCAATGCAATCTATAACTACATGTTTAATATGTGTGCGATTATATGTATATTTTTTGTTCTTGAATAAATCACATGCAAAAAACATCAGTGTACTTTTTCATTCATTATGAACTGATGGCACTACATTTAGTTCGACACTTTTCCCCTGTTAAAAGGCATGTTTCATTTCTGTTACTGTCACTTTCTGAAAACATAAGAGTGACTATGGTTTGTGGTAAAGAAACATAAATCTGTTTACCTCTTCGAAATGAGGCACATGCTACAGGAGCAGTCCCAGAAAAGGCTCCAGGTGAGAACATGGCACATCCTTGCATTTTGTCTTCAATTTATCTAGGACGGCTTCTGTGGAGTGAAACAATGGTTATTTCAGGGACATGGATTGCTCCGTCCCGAGTCGAAAATGTCTCTGGTCCTTCCAGCAGCTCAGGGACTCCCGTTTGTACAGTGGTCCACCGTTAGGTGCGTCCATGACAGCGGTTTGCGTGGATGCTATAGGAAAGCATCAGCAGGGAGAGAACACTTCGTGACCACTCACATTCAGTGCAGTACTCAGTGCAACTGCTACGTAAATGCGGGCATGTTGGAAAGTTACTGTGATTCAGCATGACAACGTGTTGTAGGGATACCACAATGCTCTAGATTCGGACAGCTCTCAAAATTTTAACAAGTGAGTACGCACATCAACATCTAATAGATGAAGCAGCAATATGTGGACTAATGACGTTTCAAAAGTGTTGCACCTAACGAGTGATCATTTCCATCCACTTCCGTGAAATATTTACTTAGTTTGGTGCATCACGTTGAACACTCGACTGTTACATTTTCTAAACTGATCTAGATGGGCCGGGCTCTCGATGCCAGTGTGTAGGCTACACGTACCCTATTGTATATGATGCACGATGGCCACAGTTTAGCCTTGCATTTCGCCGTGACCTTTTATTTCTTTATCATATGAACATTTCCAGTAAATCGAAACTGAAATTCTACTGGCCCCGCTTAAGCGAATAGTACGGCTTCGGCTCGCACCCACTGCCCGCGCTAGAACATAAAACCCGGAAACATAAGCTAAAGTGTGTATTTCGTGAGCCCGAATCAGGACGACTCAGATACGAGCTGCATTAGGTAAGTTTATCAGAACATTACCAAAGATTAAATGTGCCGCTTTTGCGCGGTCATGCATTTTTTTGTCAAGAGCATTTATTCCAAGTAAGATATTGTCTATCCCGCTTGTCCTGTAGCTAATGTTTATACATTTTTATTGCTTTAACGTTACACTTACTGTAAGTGAAGCCAATCTCATACAAAGTCTATTACCACTACTTCACCGATTTTACCTGGGTTCCCTAATTAATGTCCTTACACTCGGCCTATTTATAATTAGGAATACAACAAAGTCCGTGAGTGTTGTAAAGCATATGTTCCTGGAACTAAAACGTAAGTAGAATTTCTGCGTGCCTTGGAAATTATGAACTAAATAAATGTTTGGTCAGAAGAGTGCCTAGTCCTAAAATGCAACGTATTTACTACAGAAGACAGTATATTTTAATTTCGCAGTTGAAATAACATCTGGATGATCACACACCAATCCTAAAAATTTCAACGACTGTAAATTTAAAATCCGATGAAAAACACGATTTCAACGTACAAGAATGCCACTGTCAGGGTCTGGGGCGGGACTCCGAAGCGGACCAGAGTTAGTAGAAGATGCGATTTATTTAGCGAAGCACAGAATCAGAAGCAGTCTCGTAATCAAATACAGGCTGGGGTCAAAATCCGGGAAATCAGGTAGACAGGGCAGAGGCACAAAAACGGGAACCGGGGGGCAGGTCGATTAAACAGGCAAGGGTCAAAATACCAAGGCAAGAAATATCACGGGCAGGCTAAACTCGAGGTCGGAAACAAACAAGCAAAAGTCAAAAACCAGGAAGGACAAAAAACACTAACAAGGCTGGGAAGGCTACTCGAAAAATCAGAGGCACGATCTGGCAAAGAAAAAAGGTGCACACAGAAACTAAATAGCAACGCCAATGAGTGAAGATGGGATGCAGGTGAGGAAGGTAAGTGGAGGCTTGATTGCAGATGCGGAAACCGGTGGAACAGGGGCGGGGCGTGGGCGTGGACAGGAACCAGGAACCTAAGGGGGAAAAACAATAACAAACGCACACCCAAGCACACGAACACAGAAAACACAACCGCAAGCGAAAACAAGTAAACTGAAAATAAAAATAAATACACACTAGAAAATAAATAAAAAAATAAAAAATAAACAAAACTAAAACGGAACACAAGGAGAATCAGGCAGGATTCCTGACAGCCACGTCACTCACACATACAAAGCACTGTCTATAAGTCATTAATCTAAGCCTGCCATTAAAAGTATTGATATCAAAGTTGCGCCAAGTTATATGAACAATATTGGCTATCTTATCTGACACAAATTATACAAGCTGTAGTCCAAAGCAATGCGACCCAATGTTTCCGAAATGTTTTCTCAAGTAACTTGAAACTATTTAGGAAAAATATGTCTTTGTCCCAAACATTACGCTGCTCACTGTATGTGTGTATTTGTGTATTTTCTCATTAGGTTGACCATGGAAGAGGAGTATTGCGTAATAGAAGAGGATGAGGTGAGGGAGATCAGGGAGGCACTGGAAAATGAGACCTTGACTTCAGCGGTGGCTAAGATCCAGGACTATTTTGAGCAGCTTGACCGTGTGGAACTAAATATTGCCATCACGGGAGAGTCCGGGTCTGGCAAGTCCACCTTCGTCAATGCATTCCGAGGCCTGGGGGACGAAGAGGAGGGCTCAGCTAAAACTGGCGTGACTGAGACCACCATGGAGCCAACTGTGTACCCCCACCCTAAATATCCCCAAGTCAAAGTGTGGGACCTTCCTGGGATCGGGACACCCAACTTCAAAGCAGACGAGTACCTTCAAAAAGTACAATTCCAGCGTTATGATTTCTTCATCATCATTGCCTCAGAACGATTCAAAGTCAGCAATGTGCAGCTGGCCACTGAGATACAGCGTACAAAGAAGAAGTTCTACTTTGTTCGTTCAAAGATCGACAACTGCATAAATGCAGAGAAAAGAAAGAAGGGCTTTGACAAGGACAAAACACTCAGTTTAATTCGGCAAGACTGCATTACAGGTATGGGTCAATGTGATATAGAACTGGTTCCTCTACTACAGCTGTTCCAGAGGGAAATTTAGATAGCTACTAGTTATAACTAGGTACAACAGTAGTGTCTTACCTGGGATTTGAGCCTCTGACCTTTAGGATACAAAACCAGCTCCTTACCCATTATCTTACACTGCCACCCTGCATCAGCCGTATAAAGCTTGGGACAGCTGACCATTTAAATCTGTCATTCATTTGTTTTTGTGACTGTACTATTTTGTTTCTGTAAGGCCTCCAGGAAAGCGGGGTAGAATCCCCCACAGTCTTCCTCATCTCCAGCTTCGATCTACAGCTCTACGACTTCCCGCAACTGGAGGAGACGATGGAGAGAGAGCTGCCCAAGCACAAGCAGCGTGTGCTCCTACTGTCCCTGCCCAACATCACCCTGGACATCAACCAGAGGAAGAAGGAGGCCTTGCAGGCCAACATATGGAAGATGGCCCTGCTATCTGGCGCCGTAGCAACTGTGCCCATCCCAGGTCTGTCCGTGGCGGTGGATGTGAGCATCCTGGTCAAAGAGCTCACCAGTTATTACCAGGCTTTTGGCCTGGATGATGAATCCCTGCAGAATCTCTCTGAGAAAACAAATGTGCCACTGGAGGAGCTGAAGGCGGTCCTCAAATCCCCCCTCAACAAGGAGATATCCGCCGACGTGGTCATAAAATTGCTGACCAAATGTGCTGGGGCAGGGCTGATGCTGCTGGAGTACTGGGTCAGCACAATCCCGGTGTTCGGCTCCATGGCAGCCGGGGGGATCTCGTACGCCACCACTCACAGCATGCTGACGTCCTGCTTGAATGAGCTGGCGGACGACGCACACAACGTCCTGATGAGAGCTTTGCAGACAGAAGTATGAAAATCAGACTTCACACCAGTTAAAGTGCCTTTCAGTACTAGTGCCTATGATCTTCATGAAGATGTTCTAATGGAAATTAAAGTTTGTATATTCTTTAACAAGAAATAGTAGTGTTTGTATTTGAAAAAACACAGCTAAGCAATCTTTATAATGTGAGTAATATACACATTTATTATAATCATGACTGTCACTGGATTTTTATGTGGATGTATTAACTGGTCTATAAAAAGAATTAATTGACACCATGGACAAATACTTAGCTGGTTTGGTTTATTTGACGTAAGTACCACCATCTATATCTCAGGAAACCTATCCATGTTCTGTTTTTTTTGGATTAGTTTGGCACATACAGGGTTGGGGGCTGGTCCTCCGTCTTTTAAATAAAACAAATTAAAGTCACACAAGATGCACAGTGCAATCCACCAAACTGTAGCCAATTCAATCTACACCTACATGTTTAATGTGTGCAATTATATGCATTTGTTCCTGAAAAAATCACACACAAAAACACCAGTGTACTTTTTCATTCATTCTGAACTCATGGCACTACATTGAGTTTGACTTTTTTCCCCTGTTAAAAGGCATGATTCATTTCTGTCATTCTTGCTTCACAAGTGCTTACTTTTGATTTTCACACCTTGTTTCCTATTGGTTAAAAAGTCTGAAATCCAAAGGCAAAGCTCAATATCAAGCCCCCTCATCTTTTCATAAAGTCTTGCTGGTAAAAGAAAAATTCACATATCCAGTCATTATATACTGCATCACTATATGCATGATATCTTAGTTGATTTACATAAGACCACCCAGCAACACACATCATGCATAAATTCACATTTACAGCAGTTCCCCATAGCCTATCAATAGCCACGTGAAATGCCTCAAGAGTCTCTGCCTTGAGTATTCACTCTTTGTAGTGTCCTCTAACTTTAAAATACAAGCGTATCAGTGAACATTAGCTCACCAATCACCAACAATCATAATGACCACTTGACGTACAACAGTTCCGGGATATCTGTCACTCTGTGAGATGCGATTTGTTAGGGTTAAAACCTACAGAGTCGAAAATAAAGGTAGAGACGAGGTACATTTTTGTTTATTAGGACCAAATTTCCAAAATTTGCCCTGAAAGTGCTATAATGTTATATTTTGGTACTACTGAGTACCTTTTACAAGAGAAAATGCAAATTATGTTGAGCTTGTCAGGGGTAGAATTTTATGTATCTATAGGATACCACCTCTGTGATAAGCATCTGGCCTTTATAGGCACTTTTTCATACTTTTTTCCAGAGGGTCCATAGAGATCTTGTTGAGCTGCTAATTATTAAAATCAGGGGTCCAAAATTGGGGTTGAAATAAAAATCTACAGGACAGTAGTTCTCCAGGAGCAGGGTTAGAAACCCCAGCAGAAGACTAGGCTGGTCTAAATGAATATGCCTAAATATCTTGGAAATCTTGGAAATATCATTTCAGAGATCAGAATCTGGGAACCTCAGTGAAATGTTGTCCTTTAGTTGAAAAAAGCAGACCAGATTTAATCCGTGTAAAGAGATCTATCTTTGAGGGACCATGCACTGCTTTCTACACCCGAAGGAAGATCTAAATCTACACACACACACTCACCGGCCACTTTATTAGGTACACCTGTTCAACTGCTCGTTAACGCAAATATCTAATCAGCCAATCACGTGACAGCAACTCAATGCATTTAGGCACGTAGACATGGTCAAGACGAAGTTGCTGAAGTTCAAACCAAGAATCAGAATGGGTAAGAAATGCGATTTAAGTGACTTTGAACGTGGCATGGTTGTTGGTGCCAGACGGGCTGGTTTGAGTATTTCAGAAACTGTTGATCCAGCTGGTATTTTCACGCACAACCATCTCTAGGGTTTTCAGAAATTGGTCCGAAAAAGAGAAAATATCCAGTGAGTAGCAGTTCCCGGGGCGAAAATGCCTTGTTGATGGCAGAAGTCAGAGGAAAATGGCCAGACTGGTTCGAGTTGATAGAAAGGCAACAGTAACTCAAATAACAACTCGTAACAACCGAGGCATGCAGAAGAGCATCTCTGAACGCACAACATGTCGAACCTTGAAGCAGATACAGCAGCAGAAGACCAACCCGGTATTAGCAAGATGTACCTAATAAAGTGACCGGTGTGTGTATATGGTGTTTGTATAGTGAAATAATTTCACCGCTACATGTTTTTGTCTTCAAAGATCTTTAATAAAACAAAAATTTTTGTTATACGAGTTTTTTGTATTTGTATATATGCAATAAATCGTGAATGCCAGAGAAAGGGGGAAAACAAATAAAATAAAAATTAACCGGTTTCTGCAAGCGCTTCCAAACCTTCATTCATAAAGGAAAGGGGACTTCAAAGCGACGAGATCCCTAGTGTACAGCACCTGCTTCCCTTCCGCCCTCTCCCTCAACGGAGTGTGACGCTTTGAAGCTTTCTACAATTTGAGTTCTGTCGCGTACATCCCGTACCTGGGCAAAGTTAGTATGGTGCATCCACCCAATCTTCGGCGTCAGGCGTAGCCGCCTAGCCCAGGTGATATACGTACTCATACAGAGAGGGTAGCGTAACACAAACGATACAATTTATTGAGCTTACGGGTCGTTGAATAGGCTGGTTTTCATATTTACTTTCAGCTCCGGGAGATAAGAGCTCAATTGCAACGTTTCAACTCTGTTCTAACTTGAAGGTAAGCAATGTCTTAATGCAATAGTCGATACATTACTCTACAATGTCAAGGAAATGCGTGATTACAGTCCCATTGGTCTCTGGTGTGGTTCGTTAACGATGTAAACTGAGTTGGCTATTAAGTTATTCATCGGCTCCGTTCGCTGAGGAGATGTATATATTTTTATTGGTTTATTTTCCTAATTACCTTAATAGCTTCCAATAATTTGAACAAATTAACGCAGTACAATACACACACACACATATATATATCTGTGCTGCGTGTGTATGCGTCACGCAATATTTGTTGGGGGGTTCAGAACTTGTGTGGCGATCTGTCTGGTGTTGTCTCAGAGATAGCATTTGCCTTCCTTTCTGTCTTTCTGAAACATCTCTCAATCCTTTATAGTTTTTTCCAGTACATTTTTATTCCACATTAGAGTACATTGCTTACTGGCTTCCCTGATACACAGAGGGATATTAATGGGAATTTAAAAGTAACAAGATATACAATGAGAAACATTACAAATGGATATTGCACAGTATTAAGTATACAAAACTCATTGGCTAGGATTTGATCAGATCATCATTGACCTTGTGTCTAGGAACCGACAGAATTCAAAGTCCAATCACCAATCTGTAGAAAACAATTTCACGAGGGAAAAGACACCACAGCAGCAAGCTCTTCAGAAAAGTTAGACTGTATTGCACAGGTGCACAAAGCCGGATCAACTCTGCAGAATTGAACCTCAATTGTCAGTTTCACATACATTTTATACACAAATGTACCCCACAACTCCCCTTAACACATTTCTAAAAATACCAGCCATCTGGTGGTCTTGGCACTACAAGGATTTTGATTTCCTGCTCTTGGGTCGGCCTGACCTTCTTGGTACCACAATGATTTTCTGTTCTTTAGATGATAACGTTATTGTGCAATGTTACCCCAACTTTCCCTTAAACAAATGTTAGTCTTTTTCTGTAATGTTTCTTTAAGCATACAAGTTACAGGATTTATAGCCTCCTGTAGTTTTCCATATATATTCAGTTTACATAAGGGTCACTGTAAAAATGTTAGTCTTCTAGTACTTCAATAGCGTTTTGTTAGTTATGGAAAAATATTCGCCTTCTAGCATTTTTACTTGGCAATAACGTGTTGTTAGTTTTGGAAAAATATTCGCCTTCTAGCATTTTTACTTGTCAATAGTTTTCTGCTGAGTAAGTATGGTTTTTTTAAAAGCCTTCTGCGTTTGCTTTTTTTCTACAGTGGATACTGTGGTTTCCTGCGTTTCCATAAGCCTAGCTGCAAATACTGATATAGGTTTATTGGATTACATATTGATTATATTAGTGTATAGTTATACATGTGATATATTTTTATCATGCAGCATCGAGAGTTTGGAGGAAACGGTCTGATCAACATTGATGGGAATACCCTAACTTTAACATGCGACGTCATCTCAATCATGGGGAGTCTCAAAAAAACGTCTAAGTTGCTATTTTTCAACTTTGGCCATTTAGAATAGTTCTTTCTTCATAAATACAGCTTCAACTGTTACTAAATCTGGTTTGTGGGAAAAAATGGAATGTTTTGCTTCCTTGTTTGAAAATGAATGGAGGCCGCGCGGCGGCGCCGCGTATAGTGTGGCTTCACCGTAACAGTGTCTCCAGGTGCATTTAGAGTGCCGGGAAAGGCCTACCGGTATTCTTAAATAACATCGGAAGAAAAACACGTAGTACAAATACATTTGTTACCGTTTATTGTTAGTATCCTGCCAAAACAAGAAACAACAATCTATATTCAACTTACATTCATTCAGCATTCTTCCGTGTTGTACCTGCCGCAAAACAGAGGCGGCTGTACCAAGTGGTGTTTTTGTAGAGGATTTTCTGGGCGTGTTGTCGGGCTGTGCCATTGTAGGAGGAGCGATTTAGTGAGCAGCGTACTGAAAGGTATTTTAATGCTGTTCAGAACCCTGTTGATTGTGGGAAGGTAAATTCCTCTATTTGTTAACTGGTATGTAATTACTGTGATTGCTTATTGATTTTAAATAAGCAATTGGTAGTGGTTGTTGTTTTAATTCCAGCTTATTACTGCAATGGTAGGAGCTGCTGCTTTAAAAGGCCTGCATTAGGCTCCTGGGGGAGTTGTTTTTACAGTTGAGGTTACTGGTTGTCACCAGTGCAGTAAAGACAATCTCATTTAAAAAAAACATGTTTTCAACATACAAAAATGGCAAATTACTCGCACATACAAGACATACACCGTCTATAACTCATTAATTCAGGCTGCCAAAATCCAGGCCTGCCATTAAAAGTATTGATATCAAAATGACGCCAAGTTACGGTACTACAAACAATATAGGCTATCTTGCCTCACCAAAATTAAATAAGATGTATTCCAAAGCAATGCTACCCAATATTTCCTCAATTCTTTCAAGTCACTTGGCCCTGTGTTTTGTAATCTTACCATTTTACAATGTCATGCAAACTTTGTGTCAGATCAAAGTGTCAAATATTTTGAATTGCCTCATGGAACACATTGAAATTCATGTAGAAAACTGCTGGTGAGTGGCTGGTGACAAAGGGTGTGGTGGCATAAGTGTAAATGCATCAGAAACACAGGTGAAATATGGCCAGTGTATGTACTCACGGATTTGACGGCCATCCAACGAGCCTTGATTGACAAAAGAATCAGGAGCCCATGTCCCAAACATTATGGTGCTCTGAAATGTGTGTGTGTGCTATGGGTGGGGGCTATGTATAAAAAGTGATCTAATTCCCAAATTGTGTAAACAAAGTGTATAAAAACTCCCTTAAATAACTGCTGCGAATGTGCACTTTTACCACATGTGAATTGTTTGAACACAAGCCCAAAATTGTGGAGTACAAAACCAAATCAAGAAAAATCAAGACAAAATATGTCTTTGTCCCAAACATTATGTTGCTCACTGTATGTGTGTATTTGTGTATTTTCTCATTAGGTTGACCATGGAAGAGGGGTATTACATAATTGATGAGGATGAGGTGAGGGAGATCAGGGAGGCACTGGAAAATGAAACCTTGACTTCAGCGGTGGCTAAGATCCAGGAATACTGTGAGCAGCTTGACCGTGTGGAACTAAATATTGCCATCACGGGAGAGTCCGGCTCTGGCAAGTCCACCTTTGTCAATGCATTCCGGGGCCTGGGGGATGAAGACGAGGGGGCGGCTCCAACCAGTGTGGTTGAGACGACCATGGAGCCAACTGTGTACCCCCACCCTAAATATCCCCAAGTCAAAGTGTGGGACCTTCCCGGGATTGGGACACCCAACTTCAAAGCAGACGAGTACCTTCAAAAAGTAGAATTCCAGCGTTATGATTTCTTCATCATCATTGCCTCAGAACGATTCAAAGTCAGCAACGTGCAGCTGGCCACTGAGATTCAGGGCATGAAGAAGAAATTCTACTTTGTTCGCTCAAAGATCGACAGAGACCTAGATTCAGAGAAAAGGAAAAAGGGATTTGACCAGAACAAAACACTCTGTTTAATTCGGCAAAACTGCATCAAAGGTAGGGGTCAATGTAATGTAGAATTGGGTCCACTACCACAGCTGTTCCAGAGGGAAATTTAGCTAGCTACTAGTTATAACTAGGTACAACAGTAATGTCTTACCTGGGAATTGAGCCTCTGACCTTCAGGATACAAGACCAGCTCCTTACCCATTATCTTACACTGCCACCCTGTATCAGGTGTATAATGTTTGGGACAGCTGACCATTTAAATCTGTCATTAATTTGTTTTTGTAACTGTACTATTTTGTTTCTCTAAGGCCTCCAGGAATGCGGGGTGGAATCCCCCACAGTCTTCCTCATCTCCAGCTTCGATCTACAGCTCTATGAATTTCCAAAGCTGGAGGAGACAGTGGAGAGAGAGCTGCCCAAGCACAAGCGGCGTGTGCTCCTGCTGTCACTGCCCAACATCACCCTAGACATCAACAAGAGAAAGAAGGAGGCCTTGCAGGCCAACATATGGAAGATGGCCCTGCTGTCGGGTGCCATAGCAGCTGTGCCCATCCCAGGTCTGTCCGTGGCGGTGGATGTGAGCATCCTGGTCACGGAGATCACCAGTTATTACAAGGCTTTTGGCCTGGATGATGAATCCCTGCAGAATCTCTCTGAGAAAACGAATGTGCCCCTGGAGGAGCTGATGGCGGTCCTCAAATCCCCCCTCAACAAGGAGATATCCGCCGACGTGGTCATCAAGTTGCTGACCAAATTTGCTGGGGCAGGGCTGATGCTGCTGGAGTTCTGGGTCAGCGCAATCCCGGTGTTCGGCTCCATGGCAGCCGCGGGGATCTCGTACGCCACCACTCACAGCATGCTGACGTCCTGCTTGAATGAGCTGGCAGACGACGCACACAACGTCCTGATGAGAGCTTTGCAGACAGAAGTGTGAAGCGCAGGCTTCACACCAGTTAAAGTGCCTTTCTGTGCTTATGTTCTCATGGAACTCAAAGTTTGTATTTTCTTTAACAAGATATAATATTGTTTGTATTGGAAAAAATCAGCTAAGAAATTTTTATAAAGTGAACAAAACACATTTATTATAATCCATGATTGTCATCTTCGATTTTTATACGTATGTATTAACATGTCATTAAATAGAATTGACACCATGGACGTATACTGGTTTGGTTTATTTTACAGAAGTAAAACTATCTCAGGAAAGAGAGAGAGGAACTAATATGGGTCACACACAGTGCCATAACAGTGTGCAACCCTATATAGTATTGTTTCCTGAATATTTGATGTTCATTAAAACAAACAGCAGTATACTTTTTCAGTCATTATGATCTGATCTACATGAGTGCAAATAATTTTGTTTACCCTTGTGTTCTGTTCACTTTTTGGTACCTTTGGTACTGTTCACCAGGTCAAATTGAGCTAGCATTATTAGGATTTTAAAGCAATACAGAAATAAAATATTATGTAAAAACATATGTTGTCTTTATTTGAATTCCAAACAACACAGATAACATATATGGTTAATGTTTGCCATTTACCTCTGCAAGATTACATTTAACAAATAAAGTGTCATTTGTTTTTTGGGATAAAGTTTTTATTTATGTATTTTTAAAAAAGTCCACTCTAATGAAGACATGGGTGGTATAAGTCATGTTTACCTTGAAAAATTTAGTAAATTTTAGTAAAAACAGAAAACGGTTAATATTGACCCGAACAACACATGAGGGTTTCACTTCTGCCATTCTCACTTTCTGAAAACACAAGAGTGCCTATGGTTTGTGGAAAAGTCAACTAAATCAGGTTCCATCTTCCCAAACTGCGCAAATGCTGCAGTACCTGTCCCACAAAATGCGCCCGCGGGGTAAGGGCATGGAGGGCCGTCACATCTGGTCTCCAACAGATCCAGGATAGCTTGTATCAGGTGAAACCGTGTTCATTTCAGGCATGCGGATTCGCTCCCTCTCGAACGTGTCCCTCTCTGGTCCTCCCAGCGGCTCAGGGTCCCCCATTTCCATGGCGATCCACGACTGTATGGTGCAGCCATGGCAACGTTTTGTGTGAACGCTAGGAAAGCAGCTAGCCGTGTGCATGTTACTGTGATGCAGTACATCATGTTACAGGGATTCCATGAATTAACTTGCTCTTTTCTGACAACCGTATCACATTTTCAACAAGAGGGTGTACGCATCATCATGTAATGGACGTCCCAGTCAATAGGTACTGATGTGTTAAAACTGTAGCACAGAATGAGTGACAATTTCGATCGGTTTTTTTTTTTTTTAATTCTTTACTGTAGCCTACATCCCATTAAATTCGGTCCTGCTGACCTCCTGTGTATGCTGGTTTTCATTCCAGGGGTCAGAAAGTAAAAGTCCTGCCATGTATTTCATCCACCCCTGAAGTCAGTCAGCTGATTTAGCTCTACCTCCTGGCTGAAGAATGGCGCTAATCCAGCAAATCCAGGTGACTGGAACAAAATCCTGGTATGAACTTTTACTTTCTGAACCTGGATTGTCCACCTCTGGAAATAGCTATGCATACAACTAAGACAGAAGTCCCATGTTAACACTGCTTATTGTGCTATATTGCAAACAACAACTGCATAAAAAGAGGTAAATACTTTATACAGTACTGACAAAATTAAGGGCTGAGGGGAATAACAGGCTCCTAATTAGTTTGTTGAACACGTTTAAGTTCTTTCATAGTAATTTTTTTCCATTAAACCTAGGCTATTAACACAATGCAGATTTAGCTCGTTAGCATTTGTTCTGTCTTTGAATTCTTCATTATCTACCAGACGGTCAGTTTTAGTGGCCATTGTGGGGAGTCCTGAATTACCCCTTATTTTTCTTCGCTGTCGTGTCCACTGTCGTATTAACTTATTTATTTGCGGTGATACATTTCCTTCGGTTTCGTTTTCATAAGTTTTCGCTATTTTGGTGCCATTTCTGCACTGGAGTAATCACAGTTCAGAAGAATTTGGGTCGTTACAGCGCGCTTTGAGATTCAATTCTTAACTCGAAATCGAAACTCTAGCCTACTTAAGCATCGTCGCGCCCGTGCACGTTGTGCGTTAGAATTGAGAAGCCATAACCGGTTTTTAATGAACACTTCCCTGATCGGAGAATGAACACAATCCGAATAAGAGCAGCATTAGGTAAGTTTAACAGGATTTAACCTAGGCTATTTAAAATAAGTTCTTGTACTGCTTGTCATGCAGGCTAATGTCAACATTTATCTAACCATTTCGACATAACGACCGACATACTTCGTTAAAGTCACGTTCTTACAGAGTCTACACCAATTCGCAGCGATTTCCCCTGCGTCTCCCTAGGCCTGCAAGTTCATACGCTATTTATAATTACTACAAAAAAGTCTCCGAGTATTGTGAAAGCTACTTTCCTGCAACCTGGACATTTACGGAGCCATTTTTAGGTCATTAGAATCAAGAAAATGCAAAGGCTACAGCAAGCCAAAGTTTTTGCCTCTTCTTGCGCACGAGATACATTTTGTTCCCTGGTTTTGTCGTTCCTTAGTTTCCGATATTTTACTTTATACGTGGCCTCTCTTCGAGTAATAGACTCAGTGTCCTTCGCGTTGCCTACTTGGACAACGATCTAAATCTCAGAACATTAGGCTTATTGCACACCTTAATATTTGTTACGGTTATTTTATTGCAACGTAGATGTCAATACAAGTCTTAACGCTCGCTCGCATGCAGCTCTCAGCTATATAGCGTTTTTGTATATCAATCATTATGACGTCAGATGTACATTTAAATTACGCATTGATCTTAATTTTTAAAACCTTAAACCATAAGGTATCGATTGTTGTTGTTGTTATGATTTATTTTTGCTGCAGTCCTTACAAAAATACTGCAGATACTGTAAGTTATTCTGCAGTTTAACTAAAGTACAGTAGCCTACAATGCAGTTAAGAGTTTTACTTCATGAGTACTGCACATGAAATAGTGAAACTGCAGTGATATTGCAATAACAAATGTGCCCTAAATAGTGCATAATACTGCAGTAATAGTGCACTAATTAGTCATTACAGCTATGGTTGAACTGCAGTTATTTATTTTTGTAAGGGGTTGTTTTCACGTCAATTTCAAGTGAATTTAATTTGGCCCAATCCTCAAATTTAGCATCAAATCCGTGCTCAGGAACGTACCATAAATGAATCCCCAGAATATTATTTATTTTTAAAAATTGATATGCATTTCAATTTTCACGCACACAGGTCGATGAATGGTGTGTACAAATGACTGGCCTCGAGATGGTGTAAGTTTGGAGAAACGAGCAAGGTAGAGTTTGATTTTGGAAAAAAAAAAACAAAAAAAAAAACATTGTCACTTAAAAATACAAAATTATGTTTGGTATAGTTGTGCTTCAATTTTATTTCATCTATCATCTTAAACTATTTTTTTTTTGTCATTTGTGTCTATGTTTCCTTATTAAGTTGACTATGGCTGAGGATTACTACTCGATTGATGAGGATGAGGATGAGGATGAGGTGGAGCAGGTCAGGAAGGCACTGGAAAACCAGACCTTGACTTTAGCGGTGGCTAAGATCCAGGACTACTTTGAGCAGCTTGACCGTGTGGAATTAAATATTGCCATCACGGGAGAGTCCGGCTCTGGCAAGTCCACCTTTGTCAATGCATTCCTGGGCCTGGGGGATGAAGACGAGGGGGCAGCTCCAACCGGTGTGGTTGAGACGACCATGGAGCCAACTGTGTACCCCCACCCTAAATATCCCCAAGTCAAAGTGTGGGACCTTCCTGGGATCGGGACACCCAACTTCAAAGTAGACGAGTACCTTCAAAAAGTAGAATTCCAGCGATATGATTTCTTCATCATCATTGCCTCAGAACGATTCAAAGTCAGCAGCTTGAAGCTGGCCACTGAGATTCAGGGCATGAAGAAGAGGTTCTACTTTGTTCGCTCAAAGATCGACAGTGACCTAGATGCAGAGAAAAGGAAGAAGGGCTTTGACAAGGACAAAACACTCAGTTTGATTCGGCAAGACTGCATCAAAGGTAGGGGTCAATGTGAGTTGTAGAAGTGGATCCTCTGCCACAGCAATTCCAGTGCAAAATTTGGAAAGTTGCCAGTACCATTGCTTGTTTGAGGATAGTGAATGAGCAGTATGACGTTTGGGACAGATGACCATTTAAATCTGTAATTTGCTTGTTTGTTTTGTACTATTTTGTTTCTCCAAGGCCTCCAGGAAAGCGGGGTGCCATCTCCCGCAGTCTTCCTCGTCTCCAGCTTCAACCTGCAGCTCTACGACTTCCCGCAGCTGGAGGAGACGATGGAGAGAGAGCTGCCCAAGCACAACGATGAGACCATTGCAGACAGATGTATCAAGAGTCAACTTCTGACCAGTTCATGTGACTTTATGGAAAATTACTTCTGATCTTCTGTTGTCTTATGCAGTATAACAAAAATATGTGATCTTTAAAAGGGAATTCCACTGCAAAACAACATTAACCCCATTTAACTGATTTTACCAGATGATTCTCTCAGTGACTGGCAAAAGCAATCTCTGAACAAAGATATCAGCAGAGAAAGGGGCTAATTTTCCTTTACCAGTTCATTTTTGAAGAACTACAATGGGGGGGGGGGGGGGTAGTTCTTATAGACGAAGGGGGCATTGATCGGACTCCCGTCAGAGAGAGATTTTGGCTAGCAGCTGTTCCAACTGTAAAAAGTATTACCTTTTTTAATTTGTGCTTGTTTTAATTGAGAGCTACATCTACTGAAGTATGCCAACTGTGAATGGTGAGTTTCAAATTTTTCAACATTTTTAGGGCTTTAAATTCACACGAAGATGGAACCACAGGGTTGCAGCTAGTCATTAGCAGGTAAAGCAGGTACCTGGAGCATGTGCAGTAACTCAGGGCTGTATCTCTGCATGCACTACAAGTATGGAGTCAGGTTGAGGGCTCATTTTATGTCCTTCATCAGGAGGACACTCAGTTTAAAATGGCATTCCCCTTTGACATCAAAATGTACCCAGGCAATCGCTGAGCGTTTGACTATACCACTTTTTGTATCTTGCTTTTTTATCCTTAACAGAAAGAGCCAAACATTACAAGTTCATGAGGACGTTTTCATGGGAATTAAACTTTGTATATTCTTTAGGAATATATAGTACTTTTTTCAATTTTTATGTGGATGTGTCAACAGGTCTATACAGAAAATGTATTCACACCATGGACAAATACATAGCTGGTTTGACTTATTTTATAGAAGGACAATCATCTACATTTCAGGGAAACAATCCATGTTCTGTTCTGTTTGGGACTGGTATAGCACATACAGGGTTGGAGTGGGTATTTTATATTTAAAATTAAGCTAATTTATGTCACATGTAAGGCACAGTGAAGTTCACCATTTTGTAGCCAATATAATCTGTACATACATGTTTTAATGCTGTATGTCTGCAGGTCTACATATTTTTTTCCAGAATAAATCATGATCACAAACACAGTATATGCATTCATTCTTTATGAACTGATGGCACTACGTTGAGTTTGACCTTTTTGTTGTTAAATTGGATGTTTCCCTTCTGTCAATGCTCGCTTTCTAAAAACATGAGTGACTATGGCTTGTGGGAAACAAGCCTACATCTGGTTCCCTCTTCCGAAATGAGGCACGTGCTACAGGAGCAGTCCCACAAAATGCTCCAGGTGAGAACATGGCACGTCGTCACATCCGGTCTTCAGCAGATCCAGGAGAGCTTGTATCTGGTGAAACCGTGGTTATTTCAGGAACGTGGATTGCTCCATTGCCCCCGGAGCCGAACGTGTCTCTGGTCCCCTCCAGCAGCTCAGGGTGTCCCGTTTCCACGGCGATCCACTGTAAGGCGCAGCCATCGCAGAGGCTTGTGTGGACGCTAGGAAAGCAGCCGGCTGTACTCGGAGAGCGCCGAGGACTTCTTCACCCCGTCCCAGATCCGAGCAGCGTAGTGGAACCTGACCAGATCCCACACACACACACACACACACACACACACACACAGTGTCAATACAGGGCTGGGGTCAGTTCGCGCTGCAAAAATCGGTCAATTCAGGAAATTTAAGATTCTCTATGGGAAATCATTGTCGTTAATTTCATGAAAAGGCCGAAGCGAAACAGGAATTGACCAAAACCTCGGTGTCAGGTTCAGTTCCCTGTATTACTGTCATTTTTTGGATTCATCACATGTTCACTAAGCTGCTTCAGAGGGGAACTAGGGGACATGCAGGCTCTTTGGTTTAAATGGAAATTAATATAAGCATTCTGTACATCCCATAATTCAGCTTCCTCTCCAAAAAAAGAAAACACCAGTCCTGCAGGTTACCCAGATGCATAAAACACCAAAATAAGGGGTGATTATTAGTAAATATTTCTGAAATTATTTCCATATTTACATTATTTCCTTTTCATACAAGGGATATTTTACCTGTTAAGTAGCAGCATTGGGAAAATGAGTTCCTTCGAGGTGGTGTGCTATGCGGGGACACTCACCAGTTCTTCTCAGTGAGGATGGTGTGGGAGAGCTGGCAGCGAGACATGGCCAGGACCTGGCTGCGCAGCTTGGTAGCCAGCGAGGAGAAGCTGGGGTGTCCCCGGTAACCAGGGAGCAGGGAAAACAGGGGGGTGGAGCCAGGCCCTGACACACCACAGAAATATGTTAGACTGACACTGGGGTAGAGAGACTAGGCAGAAGGATAAAAACTACAAGCTGAAGCCAGCTTCACTCTTGTCTGGGTCTGCAAAAACTCTGACGGCAACTGTGACGGCATTTATAGCTTTTAGCATAAATCAAAAGATAAGGCCTTGGCTGCAGCATTGTTTGGGAGTAACGTCATCAGCAGGAATCAAAAGCAGAAATAAAGGTGACTGAACAGCGATAAAAGGTCTGTTTTGTTTGCCAGGTCCTTAGCATACCATGTTCACCTCTCATTTAATTGCACAGCGAGGATTGCTTTACATTTGCTATCGCTGCTAATGCGCTGATAACGTTATGACGCCGTGTTTTTGTGAGACTTTGATCGCTCTCAGACCTCCCCTGGTCAAAGCGTCCTCCCCCTCGTTCTCAAGCTGTGGCAGCAGGAACAGGTTGACCTCGGTCTCCAGGTAGTCCCGCCCCAGGCCAGGGAAGATGTTACAGTCCAGCATGGACAGTGTGCCTGGCAGGGGAGCGACACAGCAGTCAAGCCAGACATGTGTTCACAGACAGACAGCCAGGCGCTTTACGGTTGTGGGATTCCTTAACAGAATTAGCCATACAATAGTCCCTTTTGTTTCCATGTAATTAAAAAATATTTTGGGGTGATTTACTGTCTGCTAGCTTGATAGTCTGTTTCACCATTACACTATTTTCAGGGAGTCTTTTTTTTTTTTACTCCCGTGACTTCCTGGTGCCTCCTGAAGACCACTATTCCACACTACTATTACGACACGCACAAGCACGCACACACTCTCACCTTTGTATTTAAGGTGAGAGTGGGCCATCAGCTTGTCCATGGTCATGTGCATCTTCTTCAGGTTCCGTGGACAGAAATCATCCCGCTTGGCTTTGTTCTGCAGGAACACTAGACAGAAAAAAAAAAAAAAAACTCTGGATCATTCCGGATCAAAACGTACTGTCCTGCAGTTTGTGTGGGATGGAGGAGGAGGGCTGGGACTGAGAGAGATGCCTTGGGATGAGGGGGGGGGGGGGGTTGTTTAAATGGGGGAAATTCATTAAAATAATTCAACCAAAATTACTATAGTATGTCCCATCTACCTACAGTCTGTCTGCATGCACCTGCTTGGGCCCCATCACTGGCACGGAACAGAGCTCACCGATATGAGGGTAGTACTCAGACCCCTCTTCAGAGCCCGAGGAACCGGCGCTGTCGTGGCTGGCAGACGGGGTGGACGGCTTCAGCATCTCCGCGGTCTGGAGGAACCTGGTTTGGAATTGACTGCAATGATGCCGCAAGCACTCGTGTACGGGAACAGGGAAACACGCACTTCATTTTTTGAGCTTAGCTACATTCAGCTCTTCTAACTCTTCACTCTTCATGATTTAGCTGTACAACCCCTGGGCTTCTGGAGGCTCAAGTTAAACAGGTTTGTGTAAAGACACGGACAAAGAACTTTTGAAATAGGATCGGAGTCTACAGCATAAACACCATTTTTATTTTTTATTTTTTTTGTGTCTATAGTGCTAGGAAATAAATCTACTCCCAAAACATCAAGAAACATTCAAAATAAATACTTTATTCTCACACATTTTTTAACTTAATAAAAGTAGAGATCACAGAAAGTGTGAGGGGTGAAAGGCATTTAATTTAAGTATAACAGCTAAATATGAGTGCTTCACAGTCAATGACACAATATGAAACCAGACCTGGCTGTGCTTTATGTGAAAGACTAGAATACCTTGTTTAATAAAAAATGTACACTGGCCAGACACAACTAAATCCAGATGCAGTCAAGAGACCCCTGAAACTGGACAAACATAACTGCAGTTGCCATCGACTTCTAAGGGGATTAAACAGTGCTTGCATATGGCTGGTGTTTGTGCTGAGTCTGACACCATAATCTGTATTATCTATCACAGATTTTACTAAAACAATCTCTATACATTAATACTTTTTCCATTTAATCTTTTTCAAACATTGTGATTTGTACAAGGGAAAATACCTGTAGAGGTTGATGTCAGTGAACCAATCCTGAACCACAATCACCACATGGCACACGGTGAAGAGAAAGGCGGCCATTTGCAGGGACTGTCACAAAATATGAAAACGGAGATGTCAGCAGCCACACCGACTGCAATATACCACAAATGCTACAGACCACAGGTAGACAATGAAGGCCAATCCACTTATACAAGTCGCCCATTTATTTATTTGATCCTAACTTTTTATAAAAAAAGACATCATGACCTACAGTTGTACACAGCATAATAGACTTGGTGATTATGTTCAAGGCACAGTCCAATCAAAATCGACCTTTATCGAACCTTATGAAATAAATATAAGAAAATAAGAATGTGTTATTTTATAATAAATTTTTTTTTAAAAACATTTAAGATGGTCTCATTGTAGTAGCTAAGAAAATCCCAGAGCTTCATTTTAAGTTTAAATACATCTGTTTGTACGCGTCTTATCTGATGCTTGTTCTTCTGTAATGCAGCGGCACTGAAAATAAGGATCTCGCCCTCAATGCATCTCCAAGATTTAATTAAAGGTTTAATGAACCGATGAATCAATTATTCTGCTGAGACTTTGAATGAGTTTTTAATGCTTATACTGCCCACTGCTGGAGGACCTGGTATTGGTTGCTGGAGACCTGCTTTCTGATGTCACTAACCCGTCATTTTACATTTCAAAAGTTCACCAATAAACAGTGATGGAAATCCAGCTCATTGTACTATATTAGCATGCCTGCTTGTTATGTTACAAGTACTGACTGTACTGTTGGGACTGTAGAAGCATTATGGAGCCTGTCAAAATTTAAGAGTAACAAAGTAAAATACAGCTGTGCAAGGAGCAACACATTGAATAACTAGCAACGCCACCTGGAGTCAGAGGCAACAATGGTTCTCTCACCGAGACTGACCAGGGCTGGCTTGTACATTTAAGGCTGAATTACTCAGATCCTACCACTGATTACTAAAAGCTAGTGGGAGTCCAGTTAGTGGGCCTTCAATAAAATGTGCATTTGTGAATACTAATTCCAAAGGAACACTCCCCCCTCCCCCCAATCCTCCAGTCATACCGTTCCAAAACACTTCATATCAAAAAGAAATGGTATTGTTTTCCCATTTATAAATTTGGAAAAGTCAAGCATAATTATTTTTCTTATGGCTTAATGGAAACTTTACAAATAAACTGGAACCTGTTAGTTCGGAAACATAGTTACAGGATAGTAACAGATTTAAACAAAAAACCAACACAGACAACAGTCCTCCAGAAATTTGTAATGCACCCATCAACTGTTGATGCCAAAGTATTACACATTCATAAGGACCGTAGACAAAGCTGTGGCATGGGCTAATCTACCTTTGGCAATGGCTGAAAAAGGCCAAGTATCTGTGCTAGAGTGCACACATTCTGCCAGTACATAAAAAAGAAAAATGAGAAGGGCTTCTTTTTAACTGAAGAAGAGTGCTGTGCATTCAGTTCCATTCCATTAAAAAAATACATGATCGGTTGAAAGGTCATTAAAAAAAGAAGGTGAAAAAAGAGGAAAAAGGTCTGGCAATAGAGTGCTGTGACATCAAAAACATTTAACAAAATTGCAAACATAAGCGGTACAAAGACATTTGAGAAAAGTGTTGTATAAAAACAACATCATTCAGAATATGTGTTCAAAAAAACTGCAAAGTGCAAGTACATGAAACTGCGCCTTGAAATCAGACCATCCCTATTTAGGTCAGAAATTAGGCTAAAAGTAAGTCTTTTCCCCCCAGAACAATGCAAGACATTGTGGTTTAAAAAGAACAAGCCTGAAACAGAAATGAAATGTCTGCCCCCTGCTGGCTCGATACTGACCTGCATTTCAACATAAGTATGGGGGAGATTGTACTCGGGTGGAAGTTTCCGGTCGTTATTGATGAGATGATCCAAAATGGAGGGACTCAAGATGGGCTTGAGGGTAGAAGAATATTCCTCATTAGTACCATATCTCAGGAAAACCATCATGTCATAGCCAGGAATCTTCTAACCAGTGTTTACAGATAGGAATACATGGACAAACATCGACTTCATTTTCATACATAATATATTCATAAGCCCTGCATAAAGGCAACATAACAGCCACTTGACATATTTGTAACATGGCATTACATGCAGCACAGAGGCGATGAACATTAATTGGTAAATCTCACGAGTTAAATAGTGTAGCAGTCAGGAATGGAATGAAAAGTGCCGCTAGTTCAAATATATTCAATGGCAAGCTTGCATAATCATATATTATGGATAGATTAGTCAGCAAACATGTCAATTTAATACAGTTTGTATTAATATAGCCTGTATTAATAAAGACACAGCCAATGTAATCCATTAACAATTATGCAGGATTAATATATTTCGAGGATTAGATTAGGGACGGGTGGTTCCAATTTTAGTGTCAACACAGATCAATAACCAAAACAGCCATCTCTCACAAGGGCAGGAAAACTTTAGTTGTGATTTCAGATCAAAGTGCTAGTTGATTGCTAAGCCGCTCTCTCAAGTTAATTATTAATTTAATGACAGTCATCACTCAGTACACTACTACATTTTAAAATTTAACATTTGACAAAACTGCCCATGGTTACCATCACACCTAGGCACCCAGGCCCTGAATGTCAGAGAAAACACGAACCTAAGCATCCATCCAAATCCAAGCATCAAGCGTCTCTGATTTACCCTGTCAACAGACCCAGTTCGCATTTCAAGCCTGAGCATTCGCAAGAACTTATGAGGAACGTGCATTTCATCCACAGTAAATGCTACCGGCACTGTGGTACATACATATTTTAAGCTCATCAGTAGTAGAAGCAGTGCGTGTAGGTCTAGGATACGCAATGACAAAGCACTGTACAGTGGCAGCGTTTAATCTGACCTGTGTGTCCAAAAAGATGACCCTCTCCTGGGTGATGTAGAAGTCAATTCCACTGCTCTGGTTGCCTCCTCGCTCCTTGATCTCTTGGCTCTGTGCCCTGAACACATAGGCCCTACACAACACAAGCAGGGCCAAAGGTTCATGTGGGTTTAATCCAAATCTTCACTACGGAGCAGTGGTAACCAACCCTGTTCCTGGAGATCTACCGTCCTGTAGGTTTTCACTCCAACCCTAGCAAAGCACACCTCATTCAACGTGTAGAGATCTCATTGAGCTGCTAATTAGCAGAATCAGGTGAGCCAAATTAGGGTCGAAATGAAAACCTACAAGATGGTAGATCTCCCAGAAATGGGTTGGTTACAACCGCTATAGAGTACATGATGCACACTTGGAAGAGTCAGCAGACTGCAGCACAGGCCAAAGCACCATCTTTGACTTGTATAGAAAACTGCCTGATCAGAACATGGCTCTCTTACCACACCGACACAACAAAAGATCTGGTGTGAAAGCCCGTTGCCCGTTCCTGTCTGGTCAAATGAAGAGTGCTGGCTGAGAGCTGGTGGTGGTCAAAGAAGGTTAAAAAAAAAGAAAAAAACTTGTTACCAGAGCACATGGGCGGAGTTCAGGGGATATAAACGCCACTCTTCATTATCATTTCCATTTCATTACAAAAACACCCTTCTCTGCTTTCGTCTTGCAGGTCTTGAGGCATGTGCCTTGCCAGTGCCACTTACATGATGGCAACTTTGCCTATCTCTAGCGCCATTTTCTTACCACTTGAAATGCACTTTTTTACACTGTTTGGCTAAAAACCATCTGCAAAATTTTGTGATGTTCTGTGTAAGGACCCACACGCAGACCAGGGAAATCCAAAAAACGTTGTCTTTAATCAGTGCGAAGTTCGAAGCCAGGTGATCAGAGAGAGTGCGGTACAGAATCGAGTTTCCAAAAGAAAAGTAAAAGACAGGCAAAAAGTCAAAAACCAGGAGATCAGAAATAGCGAAGGTACAAAGGGGCAGGCAAAAGAGAAGTCAAAGAAAAGCGAAGGTCGAACCAGATCAAACAAAACCAAAAGGGGCAGGCAAACTCGAAGTCGGGCAAAGGGGTGTCGCAAGAATCTCAATAAACAAAGGCTTACAAATAATCGGCACAATGAATTTGATCAACGTTCTGACAGGGACATGGTGGAAAAGACTGACATTTATACACTGGGGAAGGTAACAATCAAGGAGGGGTTACGTGAGTGAGGGCGGAGTAACAAACAACATCCAGGTGAAGAACATTAGGATAACTAATTAAATGACAGGGGACTGACAAAACGCGGACTGGAATCACATAGACAACAATGATAACAGACGGCCTGGGTTTAGCAGGTAAAACACGTGCAGAGAGAGAGAGGTGCAGTTAGAGCAAGAGACAGGTGCAGGCAATTGCAGAACTCAGCGTTAGAGCAGGCTAGAAAGAAAAGGGGCGGAGCTACAGCGCAGCATGGAAAAGGGGAGACTGGTTAATGTATTAGTATAGTGATCTAAACTATCAAAAACCCAAAACTAGTGTGTGTTAGTCCATTAGTAATATTCACATGTTAGTATATTAGCGAGGTTAGTACTTTACAATCTATAAGTTAGTAGGGATTAGTAGAAATTAGTAAAACTAGAAATCAGCAGGAAGAAAGTAAAGCGAGACTGGAAAGAAGGGGGGAAACCACGAAAACCCGGAACCACCCGAATAGTGAAATCACACAAATACAGGGGAGTGAAGCAGCTCAGGGAACACAGACACAGAGACAGTACTGGGGAGACAAGTGACCGGGAAATACAGACTACAACAGTACCCCCCCCCCTAGGAAACGCCTCTTGGCGTTTTCCCCGGTGGTACAGGGTGTTTGACATGAAAGTCCTTAACCATCTGCTTATCCAAAATGAAGCGAGAGGGGATCCAGCTTCTTTCCTCGGGGCCGTAGCCTTCCCAGTCCACCAGGTACTGAAGGCCGCGACCCCGACGACGAACATCCAACAGTTTGTTCACGGTGTAGGCATCACCACCATCAATGAGTCGGGGGGGAGGGGGGGGCTCAGGGGCAGGGCAGAGGGGATGGGTAACAACGGGTTTTAAGCGGGAAACATGAAAAGTGGGGTGAATTCTGCGCATGGTGGAGGGTAACTTTAATATAACAGCAGTGGGGCTGAGGATTTTAACAATAGGGAAGGGGCCAATAAAACGAGGAGCTAACTTCTGGGACTCAACACGTAGGGGAATGTCTCTGGTGGTGAGCCAAACACGCTGTCCAACTCTGTAGGAGGGGGCTTTAGAGCGGCGGCGATCGGCCGTCACCTTCATCCTGGCGCTGGCGCGAAGCAAGTTGAGGCGAGCGGTCTTCCATGTTCTCCTGCAGCGCCGGATGAAGGCTTCAGCTGAGGGGACCCCCACCTCCTCCTCCTGACTAGGGAATAGAGGCGGCTGGTACCCTAGGCAGCACTCGAACGGAGAAAGTTTGGAAGCGGAGGTGTGTGAGTTAATGGCATACTCTGCCCAGGGTAGTTGATAAGACCATGAGGTGGGGTTCTTGGAGCAGAGGCATCTAAGGACAGTTTCGACCACTTGATTGGCCCGCTCGGTCTGGCCATTGGTCTGGGGGTGAAATCCTGAGGATAGGCTAATGGAGGAACCCAACAGTGAGCAGAAAGCTTTCCAGAAACGTGCAGTGAACTGGGGGCCTCTATCGGAAACTATATTAGTGGGGATGCCGTGTAATCTAATAACGTGATGAATGAGTAAGTTGGCAGTTTCTTTGGCAGAGGGAAGCTTGGTGAGGGGAACGAAGTGAACAGCTTTAGAGAACCTATCAACTATGGTGAGGATAGTGGTGAAAGTGTTGGATGGGGGTAAGCCTGTGATGAAATCTAATGCTATGTGAGACCAGGGGCGGTGTGGGATGGGGAGGGGCTGTAACAGACCTGAGGGTGGGTGGTGAGAGGGTTTGTTCTGGGCACAGACCAAGCAGGCAGCCACAAAGTCCAAGATCTCTTGTTTCATGGAGGGCCACCAAAAACGTCTCTGAATAAATGTCCTGGTTCTGGTGGCCCCCGGGTGGCATGAGAGTTGCGAAGCGTGGCCCCAAAGGAGAACTTGAGAGCGGACTTGGGCAGGAACGTAGAGACGATCCGCTGGGCAATTACTTGGACCAGCCTCATCCTCCTGGGCCTTACGAACCATCTCCTCGATGTCCAAGTGAATGGCATTGATGAAACAGCTCCGCGGGAGGATGGTGTCAGGTGAAGGATCTTTGGTGGGTGGTTCAAACCGGCGGGAGAGGGCGTCAGGCTTGGTATTCTTTGACCCGGGGCGGTAAGCAAGGGTAAAGTCAAATCTGGAGAAGAATAGTGCCCATCGGGCCTGGCGAGAGTTGAGGCGTTTGGCTGTGTGAAGGTACTCCAGGTTCTTATGATCAGTCCACACCAGGAAAGGTGTTTGAGAGCCCTCAAGCCAATGGCGCCATTCTCCCAAAGCCATCCTCACCGCCAACAGCTCACGGTTCCCAATGTCATAGTTCTGTTCTGTGGGTGTCAGGCGGTGAGAGAAGTAGGCACAGGGATGGATCTTATTGTCCCTGGAGGAACGCTGAGAGAGAACGGCTCCCACCCCAATGTTGGAGGCATCAACCTCTACGATGAACTGAGCCGCAGAGTCAGGATGAACAAGGATGGGTGCAGAGGTGAAGTGGTTTTTGAGGGCTCGGAAGGCTGTTTCAGCCTGGGCGTTCCACTGGAATCGGGTCTTAATGGATGTGAGGGCGGTGAGTGGGGCTGCCAGAGAACTGTAATTACGGATGAAACGGCGGTAAAAGTTGGCGAAGCCCAGGAAACGTTGCAGTTCCCGACGACAGTCTGGCTGAGGCCATTCCACAACCGCCCGGATCTTCTGGGGGTCCATCTGAATGCTGCCGGCGGAGATGATGTATCCCAGGAAAGAAGTGGTGTTGCAACTAAACTCACATTTCTCCGCCTTGACAAATAAGCGGTTCTCCAACAGTCTCTGGAGCACCTTGCGGACCTGGATGATATGTTCCTCCTTAGTTTTGGAAAAGATCAGGATGTCATCCAGGTATACAAAAACAAACTTATTTATCCAGTCCCTCAGAACATCATTCACCAGTGTCTGGAAAATAGCTGGTGCGTTTGTGAGCCCGAAGGGCATCACCAAATACTCCCAGTGTCCGGTAGGAGTGTTGAAGGCTGTCTTCCATTCATCGCCCTCTCGAATGCGCACCAGGTGATAGGCGTTGCGCAGGTCCAGCTTGGTGAATATGGTGGCTCCTTGCAGGAGTTCAAAGGCGGAAGCCATGAGGGGGAGTGGGTAACGGTTCTTGATTGTAATGTCATTGAGGGCTCGGTAGTCGACGCAAGGCCGGAGTGAGCCATCCTTCTTCCCCACAAAGAAGAATCCGGCCCCTGCTGGTGAGGATGAAGGACGGATGATGCCGGCAGTCAAGGACTCCTGGAGGTATTTATTCATAGCTTCCGTCTCCGGCCGAGACAGAGAGAACAATCGACCTCTGGTGGGAGTGGTGCCGGGCTTCAGGTCAATGGTGCAGTCGTAAGGGCGGTGAGGAGGCAGAGAGGTGGCTCGGGACTTGCTGAAGA
The DNA here is from genome assembly GCF_013347855.1 of Anguilla anguilla. Taxonomy (NCBI): domain Eukaryota; kingdom Metazoa; phylum Chordata; class Actinopteri; order Anguilliformes; family Anguillidae; genus Anguilla; species Anguilla anguilla. The sequence goes on along the minus strand of NC_049201.1, from coordinate 74,742,742 downwards.
CCTCTTCAAGGTCCAGGTACTCGGGAGGAACCGCCGACAGGTCCGTCGGCTTCTCGGGAGGAGGTGACTCAGGAACAGAAGAATGGGCCTCTCGCAGACAAGATGCTAAACAGAATGGGCTCCAGCCCAAAATCTTGTGCGAGTTCCACTCCAAGGTGGGGTTGTGCTTCTCAAGCCAGGGATGCCCGAGAATGATGGGTGAGTGGGGAGATTCAATGATGTGGAGCCGAAGCTCCTCTTGATGGTTGCCGGAGAGCCGAACCTTGAGAGGAACGCTGGTGTGAGTAATATTCGCCAACCTTTGACCATTGAGCGAGTTGGCCACTAGGGGGCATGACATCTTCTCCAAGGGGATCCCCCATCTCTCGGCGGCCCCAGCGTCCAGGAAGTTCTCCTCGGCCCCGGAGTCGATGAGGGCGGTGGTCCCCTTGGTTCGTCCATCCCACTCAATGTTGACAGGCAGGCAAGTCCGGTGTTTGGAGGAGGATTCGGTTGGAACCATACCCACTAGTGCTTCTCGACACACTAGCGGGCGTTGTCTTTTTAGCGGGCAGGCTGCGACATAGTGGCCTGGTTTCCCACAGTAGAGGCATGACCTGGTGTGCATTCTTCTATCCCTCTCCTCCTTGGTCAGGCGAGCACGGTTGACTTGCATCGGCTCCGGGTCCGACATCATGACTGGAGGAGGTTTGAGATTGGTAGAAGGTGCAGCAGTGGTTCTGGACCTCTCAGTGACTGCTCGGTTGTAGACCCCTTGACTGCGAGCCCGTTGGCGCTCTCGGATGCGTGAATCCACGCGGATAGCCAGGGCAATGAGATCGTTTAGGTCCTCGGGCAGGTCCCGGGTCAGCAGCTCGTCCTTCACGCTCTCAGACAGGCCATTGAGGAAGGTGTCGTACTGAGATCTCTCCTCCCAGCCACTGGCGGTAGCCAGAGTACGAAAGTCGATGGTGAAGTCCGACACCGTCATTCCCCCTTGGCGCATGCGCAGGAGTTCTTGCGCCGCATCATGGCCGTGCTTGGAGCGGTCGAAGACCCGTTTCATCTCTTCTGCGAGCAGCGTGGAGGTCTGCACGCAGGGAAGCCCCTCCTCCCAGGCAGCCGTTCCCCACTTCCTAGCTCGCCCGGTGAGCTGCGTGATGATGTAGGCAACTCGGGCCTGCTCAGTGGGGAAGGTAGCTGGCTGTAGCTGGAAGATCAGCCGGCACTGGGTAAGGAATGGGCGGCAGCCACCAGGTTCTCCGTCGTACTTCTCCGGAGGAGGAAGGTCGGGCTCACGAGCACGTACAGGTGGGATGTCAGGCGTAGCGGGAGCCGCAGGTTGCTGGGGAGCGAAGCCAGGCGAGGAAGCCCGGAGTGCAGATATCAGCTCCGCCACGCAGGAGGTTAGGGTCTGCAGCTGGTGAGAGACCGACTCCAAGTGGGACTGGTGGCGTCCCAACATGGCTCCCTGCTGCCCAAGTACAAATTGTACCTGGGCAGGGTCCGCTGGGTCCATCCTGGTCAGAACGTACTGTGATGTTCTGTGTAAGGACCCACACGCAGACCAGGGAAATCCAAAAAACGTTGTCTTTAATCAGTGCGAAGTTCGAAGCCAGGTGATCAGAGAGAGTGCGGTACAGAATCGAGTTTCCAAAAGAAAAGTAAAAGACAGGCAAAAAGTCAAAAACCAGGAGATCAGAAATAGCGAAGGTACAAAGGGGCAGGCAAAAGAGAAGTCAAAGAAAAGCGAAGGTCGAACCAGATCAAACAAAACCAAAAGGGGCAGGCAAACTCGAAGTCGGGCAAAGGGGTGTCGCAAGAATCTCAATAAACAAAGGCTTACAAATAATCGGCACAATGAATTTGATCAACGTTCTGACAGGGACATGGTGGAAAAGACTGACATTTATACACTGGGGAAGGTAACAATCAAGGAGGGGTTACGTGAGTGAGGGCGGAGTAACAAACAACATCCAGGTGAAGAACATTAGGATAACTAATTAAATGACAGGGGACTGACAAAACGCGGACTGGAATCACATAGACAACAATGATAACAGACGGCCTGGGTTTAGCAGGTAAAACACGTGCAGAGAGAGAGAGGTGCAGTTAGAGCAAGAGACAGGTGCAGGCAATTGCAGAACTCAGCGTTAGAGCAGGCTAGAAAGAAAAGGGGCGGAGCTACAGCGCAGCATGGAAAAGGGGAGACTGGTTAATGTATTAGTATAGTGATCTAAACTATCAAAAACCCAAAACTAGTGTGTGTTAGTCCATTAGTAATATTCACATGTTAGTATATTAGCGAGGTTAGTACTTTACAATCTATAAGTTAGTAGGGATTAGTAGAAATTAGTAAAACTAGAAATCAGCAGGAAGAAAGTAAAGCGAGACTGGAAAGAAGGGGGGAAACCACGAAAACCCGGAACCACCCGAATAGTGAAATCACACAAATACAGGGGAGTGAAGCAGCTCAGGGAACACAGACACAGAGACAGTACTGGGGAGACAAGTGACCGGGAAATACAGACTACAACAGTACCCCCCCCCCTAGGAAACGCCTCTTGGCGTTTTCCCCGGTGGTACAGGGTGTTTGACATGAAAGTCCTTAACCATCTGCTTATCCAAAATGAAGCGAGAGGGGATCCAGCTTCTTTCCTCGGGGCCGTAGCCTTCCCAGTCCACCAGGTACTGAAGGCCGCGACCCCGACGACGAACATCCAACAGTTTGTTCACGGTGTAGGCATCACCACCATCAATGAGTCGGGGGGGAGGGGGGGGCTCAGGGGCAGGGCAGAGGGGATGGGTAACAACGGGTTTTAAGCGGGAAACATGAAAAGTGGGGTGAATTCTGCGCATGGTGGAGGGTAACTTTAATATAACAGCAGTGGGGCTGAGGATTTTAACAATAGGGAAGGGGCCAATAAAACGAGGAGCTAACTTCTGGGACTCAACACGTAGGGGAATGTCTCTGGTGGTGAGCCAAACACGCTGTCCAACTCTGTAGGAGGGGGCTTTAGAGCGGCGGCGATCGGCCGTCACCTTCATCCTGGCGCTGGCGCGAAGCAAGTTGAGGCGAGCGGTCTTCCATGTTCTCCTGCAGCGCCGGATGAAGGCTTCAGCTGAGGGGACCCCCACCTCCTCCTCCTGACTAGGGAATAGAGGCGGCTGGTACCCTAGGCAGCACTCGAACGGAGAAAGTTTGGAAGCGGAGGTGTGTGAGTTAATGGCATACTCTGCCCAGGGTAGTTGATAAGACCATGAGGTGGGGTTCTTGGAGCAGAGGCATCTAAGGACAGTTTCGACCACTTGATTGGCCCGCTCGGTCTGGCCATTGGTCTGGGGGTGAAATCCTGAGGATAGGCTAATGGAGGAACCCAACAGTGAGCAGAAAGCTTTCCAGAAACGTGCAGTGAACTGGGGGCCTCTATCGGAAACTATATTAGTGGGGATGCCGTGTAATCTAATAACGTGATGAATGAGTAAGTTGGCAGTTTCTTTGGCAGAGGGAAGCTTGGTGAGGGGAACGAAGTGAACAGCTTTAGAGAACCTATCAACTATGGTGAGGATAGTGGTGAAAGTGTTGGATGGGGGTAAGCCTGTGATGAAATCTAATGCTATGTGAGACCAGGGGCGGTGTGGGATGGGGAGGGGCTGTAACAGACCTGAGGGTGGGTGGTGAGAGGGTTTGTTCTGGGCACAGACCAAGCAGGCAGCCACAAAGTCCAAGATCTCTTGTTTCATGGAGGGCCACCAAAAACGTCTCTGAATAAATGTCCTGGTTCTGGTGGCCCCCGGGTGGCATGAGAGTTGCGAAGCGTGGCCCCAAAGGAGAACTTGAGAGCGGACTTGGGCAGGAACGTAGAGACGATCCGCTGGGCAATTACTTGGACCAGCCTCATCCTCCTGGGCCTTACGAACCATCTCCTCGATGTCCAAGTGAATGGCATTGATGAAACAGCTCCGCGGGAGGATGGTGTCAGGTGAAGGATCTTTGGTGGGTGGTTCAAACCGGCGGGAGAGGGCGTCAGGCTTGGTATTCTTTGACCCGGGGCGGTAAGCAAGGGTAAAGTCAAATCTGGAGAAGAATAGTGCCCATCGGGCCTGGCGAGAGTTGAGGCGTTTGGCTGTGTGAAGGTACTCCAGGTTCTTATGATCAGTCCACACCAGGAAAGGTGTTTGAGAGCCCTCAAGCCAATGGCGCCATTCTCCCAAAGCCATCCTCACCGCCAACAGCTCACGGTTCCCAATGTCATAGTTCTGTTCTGTGGGTGTCAGGCGGTGAGAGAAGTAGGCACAGGGATGGATCTTATTGTCCCTGGAGGAACGCTGAGAGAGAACGGCTCCCACCCCAATGTTGGAGGCATCAACCTCTACGATGAACTGAGCCGCAGAGTCAGGATGAACAAGGATGGGTGCAGAGGTGAAGTGGTTTTTGAGGGCTCGGAAGGCTGTTTCAGCCTGGGCGTTCCACTGGAATCGGGTCTTAATGGATGTGAGGGCGGTGAGTGGGGCTGCCAGAGAACTGTAATTACGGATGAAACGGCGGTAAAAGTTGGCGAAGCCCAGGAAACGTTGCAGTTCCCGACGACAGTCTGGCTGAGGCCATTCCACAACCGCCCGGATCTTCTGGGGGTCCATCTGAATGCTGCCGGCGGAGATGATGTATCCCAGGAAAGAAGTGGTGTTGCAACTAAACTCACATTTCTCCGCCTTGACAAATAAGCGGTTCTCCAACAGTCTCTGGAGCACCTTGCGGACCTGGATGATATGTTCCTCCTTAGTTTTGGAAAAGATCAGGATGTCATCCAGGTATACAAAAACAAACTTATTTATCCAGTCCCTCAGAACATCATTCACCAGTGTCTGGAAAATAGCTGGTGCGTTTGTGAGCCCGAAGGGCATCACCAAATACTCCCAGTGTCCGGTAGGAGTGTTGAAGGCTGTCTTCCATTCATCGCCCTCTCGAATGCGCACCAGGTGATAGGCGTTGCGCAGGTCCAGCTTGGTGAATATGGTGGCTCCTTGCAGGAGTTCAAAGGCGGAAGCCATGAGGGGGAGTGGGTAACGGTTCTTGATTGTAATGTCATTGAGGGCTCGGTAGTCGACGCAAGGCCGGAGTGAGCCATCCTTCTTCCCCACAAAGAAGAATCCGGCCCCTGCTGGTGAGGATGAAGGACGGATGATGCCGGCAGTCAAGGACTCCTGGAGGTATTTATTCATAGCTTCCGTCTCCGGCCGAGACAGAGAGAACAATCGACCTCTGGTGGGAGTGGTGCCGGGCTTCAGGTCAATGGTGCAGTCGTAAGGGCGGTGAGGAGGCAGAGAGGTGGCTCGGGACTTGCTGAAGACCTCTTCAAGGTCCAGGTACTCGGGAGGAACCGCCGACAGGTCCGTCGGCTTCTCGGGAGGAGGTGACTCAGGAACAGAAGAATGGGCCTCTCGCAGACAAGATGCTAAACAGAATGGGCTCCAGCCCAAAATCTTGTGCGAGTTCCACTCCAAGGTGGGGTTGTGCTTCTCAAGCCAGGGATGCCCGAGAATGATGGGTGAGTGGGGAGATTCAATGATGTGGAGCCGAAGCTCCTCTTGATGGTTGCCGGAGAGCCGAACCTTGAGAGGAACGCTGGTGTGAGTAATATTCGCCAACCTTTGACCATTGAGCGAGTTGGCCACTAGGGGGCATGACATCTTCTCCAAGGGGATCCCCCATCTCTCGGCGGCCCCAGCGTCCAGGAAGTTCTCCTCGGCCCCGGAGTCGATGAGGGCGGTGGTCCCCTTGGTTCGTCCATCCCACTCAATGTTGACAGGCAGGCAAGTCCGGTGTTTGGAGGAGGATTCGGTTGGAACCATACCCACTAGTGCTTCTCGACACACTAGCGGGCGTTGTCTTTTTAGCGGGCAGGCTGCGACATAGTGGCCTGGTTTCCCACAGTAGAGGCATGACCTGGTGTGCATTCTTCTATCCCTCTCCTCCTTGGTCAGGCGAGCACGGTTGACTTGCATCGGCTCCGGGTCCGACATCATGACTGGAGGAGGTTTGAGATTGGTAGAAGGTGCAGCAGTGGTTCTGGACCTCTCAGTGACTGCTCGGTTGTAGACCCCTTGACTGCGAGCCCGTTGGCGCTCTCGGATGCGTGAATCCACGCGGATAGCCAGGGCAATGAGATCGTTTAGGTCCTCGGGCAGGTCCCGGGTCAGCAGCTCGTCCTTCACGCTCTCAGACAGGCCATTGAGGAAGGTGTCGTACTGAGATCTCTCCTCCCAGCCACTGGCGGTAGCCAGAGTACGAAAGTCGATGGCGAAGTCCGACACCGTCATTCCCCCTTGGCGCATGCGCAGGAGTTCTTGCGCCGCATCATGGCCGTGCTTGGAGCGGTCGAAGACCCGTTTCATCTCTTCTGCGAGCAGCGTGGAGGTCTGCACGCAGGGAAGCCCCTCCTCCCAGGCAGCCGTTCCCCACTTCCTAGCTCGCCCGGTGAGCTGCGTGATGATGTAGGCAACTCGGGCCTGCTCAGTGGGGAAGGTAGCTGGCTGTAGCTGGAAGATCAGCCGGCACTGGGTAAGGAATGGGCGGCAGCCACCAGGTTCTCCGTCGTACTTCTCCGGAGGAGGAAGGTCGGGCTCACGAGCACGTACAGGTGGGATGTCAGGCGTAGCGGGAGCCGCAGGTTGCTGGGGAGCGAAGCCAGGCGAGGAAGCCCGGAGTGCAGATATCAGCTCCGCCACGCAGGAGGTTAGGGTCTGCAGCTGGTGAGAGACCGACTCCAAGTGGGACTGGTGGCGTCCCAACATGGCTCCCTGCTGCCCAAGTACAAATTGTACCTGGGCAGGGTCCGCTGGGTCCATCCTGGTCAGAACGTACTGTGATGTTCTGTGTAAGGACCCACACGCAGACCAGGGAAATCCAAAAAACGTTGTCTTTAATCAGTGCGAAGTTCGAAGCCAGGTGATCAGAGAGAGTGCGGTACAGAATCGAGTTTCCAAAAGAAAAGTAAAAGACAGGCAAAAAGTCAAAAACCAGGAGATCAGAAATAGCGAAGGTACAAAGGGGCAGGCAAAAGAGAAGTCAAAGAAAAGCGAAGGTCGAACCAGATCAAACAAAACCAAAAGGGGCAGGCAAACTCGAAGTCGGGCAAAGGGGTGTCGCAAGAATCTCAATAAACAAAGGCTTACAAATAATCGGCACAATGAATTTGATCAACGTTCTGACAGGGACATGGTGGAAAAGACTGACATTTATACACTGGGGAAGGTAACAATCAAGGAGGGGTTACGTGAGTGAGGGCGGAGTAACAAACAACATCCAGGTGAAGAACATTAGGATAACTAATTAAATGACAGGGGACTGACAAAACGCGGACTGGAATCACATAGACAACAATGATAACAGACGGCCTGGGTTTAGCAGGTAAAACACGTGCAGAGAGAGAGAGGTGCAGTTAGAGCAAGAGACAGGTGCAGGCAATTGCAGAACTCAGCGTTAGAGCAGGCTAGAAAGAAAAGGGGCGGAGCTACAGCGCAGCATGGAAAAGGGGAGACTGGTTAATGTATTAGTATAGTGATCTAAACTATCAAAAACCCAAAACTAGTGTGTGTTAGTCCATTAGTAATATTCACATGTTAGTATATTAGCGAGGTTAGTACTTTACAATCTATAAGTTAGTAGGGATTAGTAGAAATTAGTAAAACTAGAAATCAGCAGGAAGAAAGTAAAGCGAGACTGGAAAGAAGGGGGGAAACCACGAAAACCCGGAACCACCCGAATAGTGAAATCACACAAATACAGGGGAGTGAAGCAGCTCAGGGAACACAGACACAGAGACAGTACTGGGGAGACAAGTGACCGGGAAATACAGACTACAACAAAATTTATCCAAAATTTATCCATTTACATCCATGTGGTACCTTGGATACCTTGGATAGCATGCAGGATACAATACCTGCACGCTAACAACCACAGTTACTGTATGGGTCCTTATTACCAAATCTGCAATATGCCGGGACAGAAACCACATCCATACAGCCTGTCAGTAAGAAAAACAGGCCTGAGGAAGACCTGCCATATTCCCAGCACTCCTCAAATAGCACTGCTCAATCTTTAATTTCCCATGTATAAATTAAGCATACTTGTTACCATCACATTGCAGACCTTCCCCACCCATTCTTGCTCCTCTACTCAACCTCCATTAAGTCTGAAGGAGAACTCACCAGGTCATCACCATAAGATTCCTTGTGTAAACTGTAACAGTATCTGAAGAAAGACGTTTTCAATGTACAAAAATGCCATGTTACCCACACATACAAAACACGTTAAATCATTAACACTTGCAAATTCTAGCAATTAAAATTACAGATATGAAAATTACGCCATGTTACATTAAAAAATGTTAGCTGCCTTAGCTAACAAAAAATTAAACATGCTGTATTCCAACGCAATGCTGCTGCCCAATGCTTCCTAAATTGTTTCAAATAACTTGGCCCTGCTTTTTCATCTTACCATGTGAAGGGAATGTGGTCATTTCTTTGGTTTTTTGTTATGAGAAAGTGATAACAGTAATGCATATAAATGTAGACTATGAGAAGTATGCGTACACATGCATACACGAAAACACTCCTACAGCGTAGGCAGTCCCGGATGTAGACTGGTGTGATTGGGAGGCACTACATTACATTACATTACATTACAGGCATTTAGCAGACGCTCTTATCCAGAGCGACGTACAACAAGTGCATTAGTTCAAGGTGCAGAGGTGCAAAAGAAACACACTAGAGTGAAGTAAATATCGTAGTGCCAGAAGTGACCACATAGATCAGGACTCCAACCCTGTAGAGTAACCTGTTCAGCAAACAAACAGCAATCCTGCCAAGTACAAACTAGCACTGAAATCACATTTGCCTAATCAGAATCAGACAAAAACAATCCTGCCAAATAAAAACTAACGTGATCGTATTAGCCTAACTAGGTACATTGAGCTAAACTATAGGCTAGGCAGGGGTGGGGAGAGGTGCAGCCTGAAGAGATGAGTCTTTAGTCTGCGTTTGAAAGTAGTCAGATTCTCTGCTGTTCTGACCACCACTGGGAGGTCATTCCACCAGCGAGGGGCCAGGACAGACAGCAGATGGGAGCGGGAAGTACAGACACGAAGAGGGGGAGGTGCCAAGCATCCAGAGGTGGCAGAACGGAGAGGTCTGGCTGGTGTGTAGGGCCTGATGATCCTCTGGATGTATCCTGGTGCTGACCCCTTAGCTGCCTGGTATGCAAGCACCAAGGTCTTAAATAAGAGGCTGGCACCATCAGAAACACAACAGAAATCCCCCCAGTTTATGTACTCACTAATTTGACGGCCATCCAATGAGCTTTCATTGAGGAAATTATCATCAAGCTCGTTCAATTTGAGCTTCAGAGGTTTTCTGTAATTTTTTTTTCCATTTTGTGTGTGTGTGACATTTGATTCGCTGATGTTGGGAAATGATTGGCAGGTGTAGATAAATGTCCAGTGGGGAGACATTGTTTGTGGGCTTGCAGCATTGTGATCTGGCAGGAAAAAGAAGGAGAAAACGGAAAATCCCTTAAATATGGGGCTTTATTGTGCAGAAGCGTGAAGTTGTTTGTTGAAGTCTGCCTGTTGATATGGGGTCAGAAGGTACAGAAATGAATATCTGTGGTGATTGTGGTTATTTCTGTAGGAAATCCTGAAAAGTGGCAAACTCTCAGTGCTGTATAGGTATGGGGCATGTTGCCCTGCGTAACTTGGCAGGATGGCATACCTGCCATCCCAATAGAGAAATATAAAATTCAAAAGTATTTATTTTCTTTCTTAATTAAAGACTTGTAGGAGCAAGAAGGTACAATGAACAACCAAAAAAACAAAAACAAAACAAATAGGTCTCTTCAGCTATGCACCTCTTCAATCCCCAGGCTATTGAGAGGAGAATGGCCCTAAAGGTGCAATAATATCAGGCCTATACTGCAGCAGGCTTGATATTATTGTGTGTTCAGTCACAATTGGTAATGTGCAAAATAAGCAAACATCTGGCCACTGGGCTGTAATAGGGACTATTGGTGATGTGCAACACAACGCAAACGTTAGGCATGTGCAAAAGAGAAACCGAAAATGACTGGACTGCAGTAGAGAATGACCATAACGAAAAGTGCTTACAGTGGAGGACGCAATTAAACAATAATTATAACATCACATTACCAAAACAATGCCGCTGTTTTTGAAGTCGCATCGCGGTTTTTTTTTATTTTTTTTATTTTAATTGTAGGCTACTATACTCACCGCTTTTCTAAGGATATGAATGTTCATTTTTCATTGAATTTGTCATCTCTTAGCGTGTATTTAATGATGAAAAAAGAAAAACACACACACACACACACACACACACACACACTGACATAAAGCATAATAGACCGGGACGGTTTTTAAGTGATACGTATATTTATCAGCACTAGCCAATGCCATTTTGAATTATTTCCACCTTGCACTGCTTAGAATATGTCAGTACCAGAGTGCAGGATAGTGGTACGACTAACAATATTACAGTCCAGCAAATCGTATCGAAAGGTTGTCTTTGCCCAAAAAAAAAAAAAAAAAAAAAAAAAAAAAACTTTTCCATGTAAACAGTGAAAACAAGCCAGTATTGCAGTAGGTGACATGCTCTTATTTTATTACTACACATTGTTTATGCATAGCCAAAAAATATCATCACATTGCATGTTTCCATTTGAATAAAAAATAAAACTTAATATTGATGTAATATTTTGCCTTCTCTCATGCACCGCACAGGTATTCAAGACGAAACAAGCAGATAAATCAAGCGAATTATATTAGCAAGCCGTTCCTGTCTGCAGTCGCTTTTCACAACGATGCATTTTGCTTGAGATCTTGGTCATGCCGGCGAGGAATAGCTAGGAACCGTGGATAGGTCATTTACGGCTTTAGAAAGCACGCGTTAGACTACAGCCGAATCACCGAGTTACCGATCACATTCAGATAGCCAATATTGTTTTATGTAACTTGACGTATGAGTAATTTTACATTTTTGTTCGTTGAAAACGTGTTTTTCATCAGATATATTTTTGCATGAGAGGAAAATAAATCTGCGCGAAAGCTGAAGGAATCGTACGCTCGCAGTTAATTAGACCTACGGTGCTCTTGATATTTGGCAATAAAATAACATATTATACCAGACACATATCGTACCAGACAAGGGTATGCTACGCTCCTTGCAGTGAAATTTCTGAGCGTTTCGCTGGATTACTGTAACACCGAGGGAAAGTATGTAGCCCACCTCAGGTGTAATGCAGGTCCCATCCACAATTGATAAGACAACCAGCCAATATTACAAATATGGTAACAGCTTTATTATTAAATGCCCAGAATAGATAAATCCGAAGATTAAAACTTGGGTTTTTTCATAAAGCAGTAATGCAAAACCTTTTGCAGCAGCAGGTTGGTACCAATCCATAGATCCTTATAGATCCTAAAGTGCAGAGTGCAAAATAGAGACATCCGTCTTCAAGTTGAAAAGTGAAAAACTAAACTAAAACAGCGGCACTGGTTCTACAAAAGGAACATGAAAGAAACACGTTAGCCTACAAATTAATGACAGCATTCTTAAATTACCGCAGTAACACTGGAAAATACATTTACATACTAATGACGTTAAAACATTACTGAATTACTGCAATAACATACCCGTGACTCCTGGCCGAACAACTTCAGTCAATAAAGAAATAGCACCCACGACATATTGTTTTTGGCATGCAATAGGCTAAGGGTCACGAGGCAGGTAAGGGGGCGGCGCAATTGACGCGACTTCCTACCATGTCACATTACCTTTGAGTTACTGCGTAAGAAGTGAAAAATGTTACAATTGTTCAGGTTCTCCCCTACACGGGCTACAGTATTTTACAAAATGATTTATCTAATCATTTTCAAAATTCCGCTCACTTTAATTGATCCTTCCGTGAGGCGGACTAAACACAAGTGCGCAGTTTTGTGATTTAAAAAAAAAAAATGTTTAAATGCCGTTCTTGTCAGTCCTGCGCACGGGAAGGGAATATTTTTATTAAAACCTATTTTTATTAAAAATTGACCCCCTCAAATATTGGGGGTTCTCGGGCAACTCGGCACCCACAGAGCGCCTATGCTCGCACTGCCACTGTAAACTACAGGTATTGGATATAATGCATTATTTCATTACATTACATTACATTACATTACAGGCATTTGGCAGACGCTCTTATCCAGAGCGACGTACAACATTCCAGTATCGTCTGTGTGACTTTTCATTTCTTCATCATAGAAATATTTCCTGTAAGTTGAAACTTAAATTGTGCTGTACCTGCTTAGGTAAATAGAGCCGTTGCGCCTCACCCACTATCTGCGGTAAAACCGGAAAACCCGAATCTGTATTCCGTGAGTGTGAATCAGCACAACTCAGTAGCCTAAGAGATGCATTAGGTAGGCTAAGTTTAAGGTTTATTAGGTTACAAAGGTAAAATTATCGCTTTTGCGCAGTCGTGATATTTACTGAACGCCAGGTGAGTTTATTTTTTTGTTTTTGTTACTTGCGATTAATTTATGTCGAATCGACCGACATTATATTTTAAAAAAGTGAAAATTTGGTTAGGAATTTCTCTACAAATTTGAAAGCTCTTAAACTTTTGACACTTGTTCATAACAGAAGGGGCCCTGGTCTACGTCCCCCATTTCTGTGGGGGGACGTAGACCAGCGCCCCCCACAGAAATGGGGGACGTAGACTGTGGAATGTTAATATCCCACTTCAAACGTAATCCGATGCAGGCCAACTGAAAAAATCGAACATTTGGATTGGAATTTCTCCCCAAAATTAGTCTCAAACGTTTGACATTAGTTCATGACAGAAGAGGATGGGATCTACCTCTCAGTGAAAATGTCGTATTTAGCATGCATAGCCTACAGTCTGACGCTTTGTCATTACAAATTCAAAGAAATTGCGGATTTTATGCCACTCTTATGTCTTATATTAAATTAAGTTGAGGTGCGCTGGACAACATATTGGTTTCTGCACACTCTAAGGGATATTTCTACAGTGCATGATCACATAAAGTTAGAATTAAAGCTGACAGTCTACAATTTCACGTCATATTCATTTTTTCCAGTGTTCTGCAGCAGAGCCAAAACTAACATTTGTGTCCAAATACTTACAGACTGTACTGTATGAGTTGAGTGTCGCTAGTAAAATCACCAAGTTCACCATCCCATTTTCTGTAAGCTTACGCTACCTCATGGTGATGTTTCCCTACAGCGTGGTGTGGTATTTTCCATTTCTACAGTTTACCAAAGTCTGAATTTACATAGGTGGATGACTGTATGTATAGTACCAATTAGTGTTATCATACACTAAGTTACATGTGAGTCTCTACTGCCAGAATTCATATTGGTGTACCAGAGGGATTTGTCTTCCAGTTAATTCATCCAGTTAGTCAACAAAACAGATATGGTATACTTTTAGTATATTTTGTTTTAACATGATAATTTAACTTCATCCAAACAAAAAAGATCCCTTTACGTATAATGACACCTCCACGTTACTTTCTTTCCAGCATATGGGCTATATGATCTTTGTATTTACACCCCTTTTACAACTACGAATGATAAATATTACGACTTACATGTAACTTTCCCTATACAACCGTGTGTCTATATCATGCTATTTGTATATTTTCTGATTAGGCTTACCATGGCTGAGGATTATTATATAAGTAATGATGATGAGATAAGGGAGATCAAGGAGGCACTGGAAAACAAGAAGTGGAGTGCAGCGGTGACTAAGATCCAGGACTACTGTGAGCAGATTAACCGTGTAGAACTAAATATTGCCATCACGGGAGAGACCGGCTCTGGCAAGTCCACCTTCGTCAATGCAATCCGGGGCCTGGAGGACGAAGACGAGGGGGCGGCTCCAACCGGTGTGGTTGAGACGACCATGGAGCCAACTATGTACCCCCACCCTAAATTTCCCAACGTTAAAATGTGGGACCTTCCCGGGATCGGGTCACCCAACTTCAAAGCAGAGGAGTACCTTCAAAAAGTAGAATTCCAACGCTATGATTTCTTCATCATCATCATCTCAGATCGTTTCAAAATCAGCAACGTGCAGCTGGCCACTGAGATCCAGCGCATGAAGAAGAAGTTCTACTTTGTTCGCTCAAAGATCGACAGAGACATACAGTCAGAGCAAAGGAAGAAGGGCTTTGACAAGGAAAAAACACTCAATTTGATTCGGCAAGACTGCATCAAAGGTAGGGGTCATTGTGAGAAGTGTTGTAAAATTAGGTCCTCTAGTACAGGCTATGGTGACCTCCCGCCTTGATTACTGCAACTCTCTCCTTGCAAGCCTGCCATACAGGCACTACAGATAATTCAAAATGCTGCTGCCCAACTGATTTTTGACTAAGCGGCCAAAACCAGACTGGTGTGAATTCAAAATAACTTTACTACTCCATTCTTTTCCAGCCATCTATAAAAAATTAATTTACAAAAAATCAGTTTTAGTTTCAAACATGTATTTTTATGAATATTATTAATGCTGTTGTTATTAATTTGTTATTATTATTTCTTAGTATCTATTCTCAGTAAATGAATTGTTTTCTTATTTTAATCCTACTACATGATCTCAAAGAGTAAGACTTTATCTAGCGAGATTCCCTATCCATAAGAATTCGGTGGTGAAAAAAACTACAATGCGCTCTGACGCATGACACTTTCACTTGTAATAACGCATTAGCTGTTGACATAGCCTCGTTATTTCTTATTATTTATTCTCAGTAAGTTAAATAAATTATATTTTCTTATTGTATTCCTACTACCTGATCTCAAAGACTAAGACTTCATCTAGCGGAGCTAATGAGTGAGTCAAGTGTAACGTTAGATTAAGCTAAACAGACTGTATGAAATACGTAACGTGAGGCTTGTCCATAAGAATTCGGTGGTGAAAAAAACTACAATGCGCTTTCGTGCAGGTTACCCGCGCTAAGTGTTGGTTGATTCACTTCTCCAACAGCAATCCTTCTCTCATGTTATCACATCACAGCTAGATAACATGGCTTAAAACGACCCACGTTAGAAGTGTTTTATCGGCGTTTTTACTGTCTGGTTAGCTTAGGCTACTACGATGACGCGTGACTAGATGGCACACTCGCTTGCAATAACGCGTTGGCTATTGTCACAGCATCATATAGTAGCTAATATCATTATCTCAGATAAAAAAAAACAAATGTGTGATGCATTCAATCACCATTTTATTTTGGCTGGTTATTTATTTGAGAATACAGCGATGTCCTCTGGAAATGTAGATCCTACGCTGCTTATGTGCTCACTGCCACTTCATAAAGGCTTGCTAGCCAGCTAGCTTGCTAAAGTGAACCAAATATGTTACCTAGCTCGCTCGCTTGATAATGAGGATCGATCAACATAGTAGTCGTATAAACGCATTTAATTAAAAACTTTAACTAAATATACATACCTTTTATTGCAGCAATCGAATCTGTGCAGACAAATCTTGCAGTGGAGAATATTGGATAAGGCACGAGTGACAAACGTTATTACAGAAGTAGCGCGTCAGCTGCTGCAGTTCACACTTGTATTAGAGCTCCCTCTACTGGATAATTATAGTAAATGGCAATTACAACGTTCGAACAGGCAAGTACAGATAAATAATCAATGTTTTTGTCGTTTATTATACTTATTTAAAAATCGGGACACATCGGCGGCATAACTGCCGATCCCAATATCGTCAAAAAAAGTCAAATAATGACCGATATATCGGCCAAACCGATATATCGGTCGGGCTCTATTTCTAATGAGGCTAAGGGACATGTAATATTACAGACAGTATGGCAGGAACAGTTAGCTATATTTCCTGTGTTAGTCCCTGTTTACGAGCACTGATATTCCAAGTCCAGCCAAAACCCTTGTAGAAGAATATGCAGTTTGATTATTGTTTTACATTATATACTCTAACATATAAGTGATTAGAAATGTATTCTTTTAACAGTTTTCATGTGTAATGACAAACTCCCATATTCTTCCCTTCGTGTGAGAAGAGAACATGCTCTTTGTTAAAATGATTAAATCTCAAGCATGAGATAATGACCTGTGCTTTGAAATACTCTAGGCAATTCAGTTACGATTCAGGACAGTTCCATGAACAGGAGATGTGCCTGCCTTTCCCACTTTCTCTCTCTCATGCTGCGGACTAACTGGGCCTGGTGTCTTATTTTAGTTATGCTAGCAAACTAAAATGTCAAGGTTGCTGGGGAAAAAGTATCTTTGTGTTAATGACGAAGAGGTCATTTCTGGGAAATGTTTTTCTAAAGGAGAAACATACGTGTGGCATGCAACCAAGTACAGAACCTAAAAGATAAGATTCCCTATAAAAAGCGTGCAATTTCTTTGTTATGTTGAGTTCATTGCGGTATGCTGGGGAACCTGTCTGTCCACATATGCTGTCTTTGTGCTCCTACAGACTCTGTATTAAAGCGCTTATGATTTGAATGTATCCTTGCTTTCAGTGTTGAGTGAGTTTTAGCCTAATTCAATTGGAATTCGCTTCTACTGAGGAAACAGCGACAAGGTTTTCCTCAACACCCTCTTTGCTCTATTCCCAGCAGACCCCCCCCCCCCCCCCCCCAGCATAAAGCCACAAAGATGGAGAACTGACCTCTCCTAACAGAAAATATAATTCATCTGTGATCCAGATCCTGCACTAGTCATATCTGGATATACATCACATGGCACTGAGCACTCGTTCACTGAGAAACCATTTTATAAATGCAAATTGTCAGTGAAATTACTGTTTCCCGTCCCCTCATACCAACAGGTGAAGTTTTGTTTCTGATCAAACAGAGTCCCAGCACTTCGTAGGGCTTTTATTCAGCTTGCAAGCAGAGAAAAGAATGAGAGAGTACTCACAGAACTCTCTGAATTTAGGTGTGTACAGACCAGAGACTGTAAAAAATATGGAAAAAGCTACTGTAACGTCACCCATTGCCTCTCCGTGGGTCTGTAAAACACGTTTTGAAGCTCAATGGCGGGCGCGGCCATGTTCTCGATTTGGAGCCAAAACCATAGAGTTAAGTGGTCTTGTGATTTTTTACATTACATTACATTACATTACAGGCATTTGGCAGACGCTCTTATCCAGAGCGACGTACAACAAAGTGTATAACCATAACCAGGAACAAGTATGACGAAACCCCTAGAGAGAAGTACCGGTCCAAGTACAGGGAACAACCGCATAGTTCAACTTGGACCCTGATGGTTAAACTGATTAACACTAACAACGAGAACGGCAACAACGCAAACTATGGAAAAATAAAAATAAATAAAAATACAAGTAGTCGTTAAGACAGTTGATGCGCCTAAGTCACCTATGAAACAGCTGCCTAGTTACAACCCTAAGTTTAGTCATTTACAGGGGGGAAGGGAGGGATGGGGAGAGGTGCAGCCTGAAGAGGTGGGTCTTCAGTCGTCGTTTGAAATGGGTCACAGTCTCAGCTGTTCTGACCTCCACAGGGAGGTCATTCCACCATCGTGGGGCGAGAACAGACAGGAGACATGTTCTGGAAGTGCAGGTGCGGAGAGGGGGAGGTGCTAGGCGTCCTGAGGTAGCAGAACAGAGGGATTTGGCTGGCATGTAGGGTTTGAATATCTTGTGGAGGTATGCTGGGGCTGATCCCTTGACTGCCTGGTATGCTAGGACCAATATTTTAAATTTGATGCGAGCTATAACAGGCAGCCAGTGGAGGGTAGTGAGCAGGGGAGTTACGTGGGAGTGTCTGGGGAGGTTGAAGACCAGACGAGCCGCAGCATTCTGAATGAGCTGCAGGGGTCTGGTGGCAGATGCCGGTAGTCCAGCCAGAAGAGAGTTGCAGTAGTCCAGGCGGGATAGAACCATTGCTTGGACCAGGAGCTGGGTTGAGTAGGTGGTGAGAAAGGGGCGGATTCTGCGGATGTTGTATAGGAAAAATCTGCATGCCCGGGTTACTGCTGCAATGTTGTTGGAGAGGGACAGCCTGTTGTCCATCATCACTCCGAGATTCTTGGCGCAGGGTGATGATGTCATTACGGTGTCCCCTAAGGAAATGGAAAAGTCGAGGAGGGGAGAGGATAGAGCAGGAATAAAGATTAGCTCCGTCTTTCCCGGGTTGAGCTTCAGGTGGTGATTGTCCATCCAGCTCTGAATGTCCCTCAGGCAAGTGGAGATGCGGGCAGGGACCTGTGTGTCCGATGGGGAGAAGGAGAGAAAGAGTTGCGTGTCGTCGGCATAGGAGTGATAGGACTCCATTTTTACAATGTGATTGACAGTCCAGTGCGGAAAAGCCCATCAACCTGAATGAACGATTGCAGAACGAACTTGAGGCTAGCTGACTGTCTGCCGTTATGTTTTAAAATATATGATCAAATGTTTACAGAGTTTAATTTCCATCCGTGACTGTACTGTGTCATGTAATCACGTTATATTTATGACATTAATAATACAATTATGTTCAGTTATCTTCAATTTATGTTTCTCGGCAAAACTAATATGCTTAGCTAGCATATCAGCTTGCCAGTGAGCTAGGTAAGCTATCCGTGGTTAGCTCACGCATTAGCAATATGAACTACAGGGGAAGAACATCAACCTAATTGATGGTCAATCAATCATATATGTGTAGACTACTAATGATTTGACTAGGCTAATTTTCATATAACTGTCTGGTAGACCTGCTGTTAACCAAGCAAGTTATCGTCGTAGGTTTTCGCCAGTCAGTTAATGAGCCATTAACTGCTACTACTCCATCGCCGTTTGTGGTGTTTACTTGCCGGGTGACGCTAGTTGACCGATCGTTCGCAAGTCACTTTTTACCGAATAAAAATTAACACTGTCAGCGGTGATTAACAAATCTACCAAGTATTTTAATAACTGATCTACAGGCGTGTAAATATGACAACGCACTTTGAAGAGCAAGTTTTCCACCTGTTGCATAAAGACAAAAATAATGTACATTGAATGTCTAATTATTATTATTTTCTTGCTAGCTTCTAGCTTTGTCACATTCGTGCAGCCTAGCCCAGGTAGACATTTACGGAATGTACACGACTGACAAGCCGTCAAACACGTTTGACAGATGGAATATTTGCCGGTTAGGGTTAGCTAGCTAGTCAAATGGCTTGGTAGCCGAAGTTGCGAAGTTTTAGCATAGGCTACTGGACTACCACATACAAATAAGCGTTAGCTGAATCCCTTTCTGCCAACGAATTATTTGGTTATGTGGGCTAAAGGAAATAGTAAAAATGACTCGGCTACCGCAAAAAATCAGAGGAGGATTATTTTATGGTCGTCTAGTACAGCTGTAAATAGCACGCTATAATGAAACCACTACAAAATGGAATGCCTTCATTTTCTGACTTCGCACAGGTGGACCGTGGTCGGAGCCGCAATGTCAAGGCCAAGAGACGCCACCTCCCACCCCCGTGACCACAGATTGTAGCCCCTACTGTAGTTCAGTCCTCCGCAGTAATCCGGAAGTGACGCAAGCTGTACCTCATTGGTCCAGAACAAATATTGGCACTGTGCCCAAATGACGCAATAAATCATGAAATCGACCCATGGAGAGTCATAAGACGAATAAAATACACATATTATGACTATTTGTTCTTGTGAGAAAAAATTATTGACTTTGTATTTTGATCGCATTTGTACCGTAGACTTACATGGAAACCGGATATGAAAACACCTATACTGGAGCCATCCGTAGTGGCGCTAGTGAGCAACCAGGAACTACAACACCAGGAAATGAGCTTCAAAAACGAAGTCTGGTTTTCGCCACTTGGTTTCAAAACGTGTTTTAGAGACCCACGGAGAGTCAATGGGTGACGTCACAGTAGCTTTTTTTTACAGTCTGTTTTCAACCTTCCCAAGTTCTCCCATGTCACTCCTCTGCTGAGGTCACTCCACTGGCTACTGGTCGCTTCCAGGATCTGGTTTAAAGTCCTGATCCTTGCCTACACTGCAGCCAAAAGGACGGCCCCTGTCGACTTACAGGACATGATTTGATTATATACGCCTGCTCGACCACTTTGCTCTGCAGAAGCAGGGCACCTTGCACCCCCTTCCATCCAAGTAAAGAGATCATGGAGCTTCTGCACCCTAGCTCCCCAGTGGTGGAACAAACTCTCCTGTCCCTCTTCGAACCTCTCACTCACTACCCATCTTCTGCCGTGGTCTGAAGACTCATCTCTTCAGAATATACATCAACTAACTGCCACCACTCTGTGAATGCCAACACTCACCACCCATGTTACATGTACCCCCATTCCAGCACTTTTTGTAATTTGTATTTGTCCTAATATTGTAGCTTGTTCTTCCACCTGTTTTGACTTGGCATAAGTTAGATCAGAATAATGTTAACTGCAGGAAGTGAACTGTGTTCATGGCTATGAATAGCTGTATGAACTGAGTATTGTACCTTATCGAACCTGTGTTTTGTAGTTGTTCCAGTGACCATGATATGCACTTTTGTACGTCACTTTGGATAAAAGCATTCGCTAAATAAATGTGATGTAATGTAGTACAACTGTTCTGAGGGAAATTTAGTAGTTCGTTTTTTTGAAGGTGGTACATCAGCAGTAAAACGTTTGGGACAGCTGACCATTTAAATCTGTCTTCCATTTGCTTATTTTTAAATGGTACTATTTTGTGTCTCTAAGGCCTCCAGCAACATGAACTGGCATCTCCTTGGGTCTTCCTCATCTCCAGTTTCCACCTAGATCTCTACGACTTCCCACAGCTGGAGGATAATATAGAGCAACAGCTGCCTGATCTCAAAAGGCATGTCCTCCTGCTGTCGCTGCCCAACATCACCCTGGACATCAACCAGAGGAAGAAGAAAACCTTACAAGCCCACATATGGAAGTTGGCCTTGCTGTCAGCAACCGTGGCAGCTGTGCCCATCCCAGGTCTGTCCATGGCGGTGGATGTCACCATCCTTGTCATTGAGCTCATCAAGTATTACAAGGCTTTTGACCTGGATGATAAGTCCCTGGAAACTCTCTCTAACAAAACAAATGTGCCGGTGAAGGAGCTGAAGGCAGTCCAGAAATCCCCCTTCAACAAGGAGATATCGGCCAACGTGGTCATCAAATTGCTGACCAAATGTGCTGGGGCAGGGCTGATGTTGCTGGAGTACTGGGTCAGCACAATCCCGGTGTTGGGCTCCATGGCAGCCGGGGGGATCTCGTTCGCCACCATTCACAGAATGCTGACGACCAGCTTGAATGAGCTGGCAGATGACGCACACAATGTCCTGATTACAGCTTTGCAGCAACACATTGTGTGACACAACCAGGGCTCATTTTTCACCAGTTCAACTGCTTTTGGGTTAGTGGGCTTTTGATCTTTTTATATCATATGCAGTAGAAAATGCATATATCTTCAATATATATTTTTTATATTCTGCATTCAATCACAGTTCTCCATGGGTTTTCACAGGAATTGAACTTTAGAAATATGTATACTGTACAGTGTCATAAAAAAGTAATTGCCACTTACAGAATTATTCTATTATTGTGTATCTGTCACACTGAATGGTTTATACAAAATGCATTAGACCAAGGGAAACTGAAAAAAACACAAGACACATTTTTAAATTCGAATTTCATTTCTTTAAAGAAATGTTATTAAACACCCATATCTCTCATGCAAATAAGTATTGCCCCTGTAGTAACTCAACCAATAAACCAAATTTAATTGATAATTACATTCAGCTGGTTGAACACAGCCAAGCTTGATTGCAGCCTGCCCTGTTGAATCTTAACCTCACTCATATTGAACTTTACCATCAGAGTGAACAAGTTAGCTTTTATTTCATCGTTCTTACATGCTTATGTATTTTAGCATTTTACAGAAACTACTGCTTTTGTATTTTTGTCTCAAATGCAAGTACCTTATGTATTAAAATTCAGTCATTCCCATTACCTTTTGGAGGGTGTTAAATTTTTATTTTATTCCTTACAAAGAGCATTTTTACCTGTTAAGTAGCAGCATTGGGGAAATAAGTTTCTTTGAGGTGGTGTGCTATGTGGGGACACTCACCAGTTCTTCTTCGTGACGATGGTGTGAGAGAGCTGGCAGCGAGACATGGCCAGGACCTGGCTGCGCAGCTTGGAAGCCAGCGAGGAGAAGTTGGGGTCAGAGCCATTGCAATGAAAATTGTCAGGTTGTGGGAAAGATGCAATACCTGCTTCAGTGTTCTTGGATGGTCACCTAATACAATCAACCTAATATAATCAACCTAACTCAATTATCAAGGGGGGGTTAGACCCAAAGCCTCATGGAGATGGAACCACCAGGGTGAGGCCAGAGTAATTAATGGGTGTGATAGGGGTTGATTAGCATACCTTGGTGACATTGACCATTAGGTTACCATCCTCACAACATACATATGTAACAATGTCGATTTGTTTACCTGCCACCCAATCAGGTACAGGAACCTGCATTTTATTTTATTTCAGATGTGGGGTATAAAAGCTTGTAAACACTATTTTGTAATTGACCTGCTTTGCATTTACCCGGTATGTTGGATACTGTAAATAGATACAATTTTTTTGCTTTATTATTAAAATTATTAAATTGCTATTAACCTAAATTTTGAACTACGAGTCTTACTTACAAGAAGTAAGAAATTCCTTTTGTTTTTAGTATGTTTGTGTAAGAGCTGTGCAAGAGATCAAAGCTGGTTTTCACAGCAGGATATATCATTATATAGCTAATATTCAACCATTAATAACATTTTTTAACAACAATGAATAATAACAAGTGTTTTCCCCAAGTCAAAATGTGTGACCTTCCCGGGATCAGGACACCCAACTTCAAAGCAGATGAGTCTGACAACCTTGGTCTTCCCAGCTTTAATTTGTCTCCCGATAAGATTGACCGTACAATAAATCCTCCAGGCTGCGGTGTCATCCGCCAGTCCTCCCAATTTCTGGAGAATGGGACAATCTGTTTTTCACAATTAGGCCTTGATCATTTATCTTTTTGTATACTGACTAGTTCTCAGACAGGGTGTCTTCTCACTTTCCAGAACTAAGAATAGACTATGCAAAGGTCTAAACACTTGATTTGAAACTATTTGCTATAAAGAGTATATTTCGAATCACTTACATTGGGATATATGGTAAAACAATAATCAAGAGAATAATAAAGGATATATTTAATCACGTGATTGTCTCTATGTTAACACACATATACTGTCAATCAGAAAATTACTCTTACAATGGCATTCCCCTTTGACATCAAAATGTACCCAGGCAATCACTGAGCGTTTGACTATACCACTTCTTATATCTTGCTTTATTTTTTATTTAGAAAGAACCAAACATTACAAGTTAATGAGGACGTTTTCATGGGAATTAAACTTTGTGTATTCTTTAGGAATATATAGTACTTTTTTCAGTTTTTATGTGGATGTGTCAACGGGTCTATACAGAAAATGTATTCACACCATGGACAAATACATAGCTGGTTTGACTTATTTTATAGAAGGAAAATCATCCACATTTCAGGGAAACAATCCATGCTCTGTTCTGTTTGGGACTGGTATAGCACATATACGGTTGGAGTGGGTATTTTATATTTAAAATTAAACTAATTTATGTCACATGTAAGGCACAATGAAGTCCACCAATCTGTAGCCAATGTAATCTGTACATACATGTTTTAATGCTGTATATGTGCAGGTCTATATATATTTTTTCCCAGAATAAATCATGTTCACAAACACAGTGTATGTTTTCATTCATTATGAACTGATGGCACTATGTTGAGTTTGACCTTTTTGTTGTTAAATTGGATGTTTCACTTCTGTCAATGCTCGCTTTCTAAAAACATGAGTGACTATGGTTTGTGGGAAACAAGCCTACATCTGGTTCCCTCTTCCGAAATGAGGCACGTGCTACAGGAGCAGTCCCACAAAATGCTCCAGGTGAGAACATGGCACGTCGTCACATCTGGTCTTCAGCAGATCCAGGAGAGCTTGTATCTGGTGAAACCGTGGTTATTTCAGGAACGTGGATTGCTCCATTGCCCCCGGAGCCGAACGTGTCTCTGGTCCCCTCCAGCAGCTCAGGGTGTCCCGTTTCCACGGCGATCCACTGTAAGGCGCAGCCATCGCAGAGGCTTGTGTGGACGCTAGGAAAGCAGCCGGCTGTACTCGGAGAGCGCCGAGGACTTCTTCACCCCGTCCCAGATCCGAGCAGCGTAGTGGAACCTGACCAGATCCCACACACACACACACACACACACACACACACACACACACACACACACACACACACACACACACACACACACACACACACACACACACACACACACACACACACACACACACAGTGTCAATACAGGGCTGGGGTCAGTTCGCGCTGCAAAAATCGGTCAATTCAGGAAACTGAAGTTCATTTCACGAATTTAAAAATGCCTTAAGATTCTCTATGGGAATTCATTGCCGTTAATTTCATGAAAAGGCCGAAGCGAAACAGGAATTGACCAAAACCTCGGTGTCAGGTTCAGTTCCCTGTATTACTGTCATTTTTTGTATTCATCACATTTTCACTAAGCAGCTTCAGAGGGAAACTAGGGGACATGCAGGCTCTTTGGTTTAAATGGAAATTAATATAAGCATTCTGTACATCCCATAATTCAGCTTCCTCTCCAAAAAAAGACAACACCAGTCCTGCAGGTTACCCAGATGCATAAAACACCAAGATAAGGGGTGATTATTAGTAAATATTTCTGAAATTATTTCCATATTTACATTATTTCCTTTTCATACAAGGGATATTTTACCTGTTAAGCAGCAGCATTGGGAAAATGAGTTTCTTCGAGGTGGTGTGCTATGCAGGGACACTCACCAGTTCTTCTCAGTGAGGATGGTGTGGGAGAGCTGGCAGCGAGACATGGCCAGGACCTGGCTGCGCAGCTTGGTAGCCAGCGAGGAGAAGCTGGGGTGTCCCCGGTAACCAGGGAGCAGGGAAAACAGGGGGGTGGAGCCAGGCCCTGACACACCACAGAAATATGTTAGACTGACACTGGGGTAGAGAGACTAGGCAGAAGGGTAAAAACTACAAGCTGAAGCCAGCTTCACTCTTGTCTGGGTCTGCAAAAACTCTGACGGCAACTGTGACGGCATTTATAGCTTTTAGCATAAATCAAAAGATAAGGCCTTGGCTGCAGCATTGCTTGGGAGTAACGTCATCAGCAGGAATCAAAAGCAGAAATAAAGGTGACTGAACAGCGATAAAAGGTCTGTTTTGTTTGCCAGGTCCTTAGCATACCATGTTCACCTCTCATTTAATTGCACAGCGAGGATTGCTTTACATTTGCTATCGCTGCTAATGCGCTGATAATGTTATGACGCCGTGTTTTTGTGAGACTTTGATCGCTCTCAGACCTCCCCTGGTCAAAGCGTCCTCCCCCTCGTTCTCAAGCTGTGGCAGCAGGAACAGGTTGACCTCCGTCTCCAGGTAGTCCCGCCCCAGGCCAGGGAAGATGTTACAGTCCAGCATGGACAGTGTGCCTGGCAGGGGAGCGACACAGCAGTCAAGCCAGACATGTGTTCACAGACAGACAGCCAGGCGCTTTACGGTTGTGGGATTCCTTAACAGAATTAGCCATACAATAGTCCCTTTTGTTTCCATGTAATTAAAAAATATTTTGGGGTGATTTACTGTCTGCTAGCTTGATGGTCTGTTTCACCATTACACTATTTTCAGGGAGTTTTTTTTTTACTCCCGTGACTTCCTGGTGCCTCCTGAAGACCACTATTCCACACTACTATTACGACACGCACAAGCACGCACACACTCTCACCTTTGTATTTAAGGTGAGAGTGGGCCATCAGCTTGTCCATGGTCATGTGCATCTTCTTCAGGTTCCGTGGACAGAAATCATCCCGCTTGGCTTTGTTCTGCAGGAACACTAGACAGAAAAAAAAAAAAAAACTCCGGATCATTCCGGATCAAAACGTACTGTCCTGCAGTTTGTGTGGGATGGAGGAGGAGGGCTGGGACTGAGAGAGATGCCTTGGGATGGGGGGGGGGGGGGGGGGGGGGCTTGTTTAAATGGGGGAAATTCATTAAAATAATTCAACCAAAATTACTATAGTATGTCCCATCTACCTACAGTCTGTCTGCATGCACCTGCTTGGGCCCCATCACTGGCACGGAACAGAGCTCACCGATATGAGGGTAGTACTCAGACCCCTCTTCAGAGCCCGAGGAACCGGCGCTGTCGTGGCTGGCAGACGGGGTGGACGGCTTCAGCATCTCCGCAGTCTGGAGGAACCTGGTTTGGAATTGACTGTAATGATGCCGCAAGCACTCGTGTACGGGAACAGGGAAACACGCACTTCATTTTTTGAGCTTAGCTACATTCAGCTCTTCTAACTCTTCACTCTTCATGATTTAGCTGTAGAACCCCTGGGCTTCTGGAGGCTCAGGTTAAACAGGTTTGTGTAAAGTCACGGACAAAGAACTTCTGAAATAGGATCGGAGCCTACAGCATACACACCATTGCGATTATTATTATTTTTTTGTGTCCATAGTGCTAGGAAAGAAATCTACTCCCAAAACATCAAGAAACATTCAAAATAAATACTTTATTCTCACACATTTTTTAACTTAATAAAAGTAGAGATCACAGAAAGTGTGAGGGGTGAAAGGCATTTAATTTAAGTATAACAGCTAAATATGACACAATATGAAACCATACCTGGCTGTGCTTTATGTGAAAGACTAGAATACCTTGTTTAATAAAAAATGTACACAACTAAATCCAGATGCAGTCAAGAGACCCCTGAAACTGAACAAACATAACTGCAGTTGCCATCGACTTCTAAGGGGATTAAACAGTGCTTGCATATGGCTGGTGTTTGTGCCGAGTCTGACACCATAATCTGTATTATCTATCACAGATTTTACTAAAACAATCTCTATACATTAATACCTTTTCCATTTAATCTTTTTCAAACATTGTGATTTGTACAAGGGAAAATACCTGTAGAGGTTGATGTCAGTGAACCAATCCTGAACCACAATCACCACATGGCACACGGTGAAGAGAAAGGCAGCCATTTGCAGGGACTGTCACAAAATATGAAAACGGAGATGTCAGCAGCCACACCGACTGCAATATACCACAAATGCAACAGACCACAGGTGTACAATGAAAGCCAATCCACTTATACAAGTCGCCCATTTATTTATTTGATCCTAACTTTTTATAAAAAAAGACATCATGACCTACAGTTGTATACAGCATAATAGTCTTGGTGATGATGTTCAAGGCACAGTGCAATCAAAATCGACCTTTATCAATAGTTATATACCAAAGAACCTTATGAAATAAATATAAATATAAGAAAATAAGAATGTGTTATTTTATAATAAATTTAAAAAAAAAAAATTTAAGATGGTCTCATTGTAGTAGCTAAGAAAATCCCAGAGCTTCGTTTTAAGTTTAAATACATCTGTTTGTACGCGTCTTATCTGATGCTTGTTCTTCTGTAATGCAGCGGCACTGAAAATAAGGATCTCGCCCTCAATGCATCTCCAAGATTTAATTAAAGGTTTAATGAACCAAGGAATCAATTATTCTGCTGAGACTTTGAATGAGTTTTTAATGCTTATACTGCCCACTGCTGGAGGACCTGGTATTGGTTGCTGGAGACCTGCTTTCTGATGTCACTAACCCGTCATTTTACATTTCAAAAGTTCACCAATAAACAGTGATGGAAATCCAGCTCATTGTACTATATTAGCATGCCTGCTTGTTATGTTACAAGTACTGACTGTACTGTTGGGACTGTAGAAGCATTATGGAGCCTGTCAAAATTTAAGAGTAACAAAGTAAAATACAGCTGTGCAAGGAGCAACACATTGAATAACTAGCAACGCCACCTGGAGTCAGAGGCAACAATGGTTCTCTCACCGAGACTGACCAGGGCTGGCTTGTACATTTAAGGCTGAATTACTCGGATCCTACCACTGATTACTAAAAGCTAGTGGGAGTCCAGTTAGTGGGCCTTCAATAAAATGTGCATTTGTGAATACTAATTCCAAAGGAACACTCCCCCCTCCCCCCAATCCTCCAGTCATACCGTTCCAAAACACTTCATATCAAAAAGAAATGGTATTGTTTTCCCATTTATAAATTTGGAAAAGTCAAGCATAATTATTTTTCTTATGGCTTAATGGAAACTTTACAAATAAACTGGAACCTGTTAGTTCGGAAACATAGTTACAGGATAGTAACAGATTTAAACAAAAAACCAACACAGACAACAGTCCTCCAGAAATTTGTAATGCACCCATCAACTGTTGATGCCAAAGTATTACACATTCACAAGGACCGTAGACAAAGCTGTGGCATGGGCTAATCTACCTTTGGCAATGGCTGAAAAAGGCCAAGTATCTGTGCTAGAGTGCACACATTCTGCCAGTACATAAAAAAGAAAAATGAGAAGGGCTTCTTTTTAACTGAAGAAGAGTGCTGTGCATTCAGTTCCATTCCATTCCATTAAAAAAATACATGATCGGTTGAAAGGTCATTAAAAAAAGAGGGTGAAAAAAGAGGAAAAAGGTCTGGCAATAGAGTGCTGTGACATCAAAAACATTTAACAAAATTGCAAACATAAGCGGTACAAAGACATTTGAGAAAAGTGTTGTATAAAAACAACATCATTCAGAATATGTGTTCAAAAAAACTACAAAGTGCAAGTACATGAAACTGCGCCTTGAAATCAGACCATCCCTATTTAGGTCAGAAATGAGGCTAAAAGTAAGTCTTTTCCCCCCAGAACAATGCAAGACATTGTGGTTTAAAAAGAACAAGCCTGAAACAGAAATGAAATGTCTGCCCCCTGCTGGCTCGATACTGACCTGCATTTCAACATAAGTATGGGGGAGATTGTACTCGGGTGGAAGTTTCCGGTCGTTATTGATGAGATGATCCAAAATGGAGGGACTCAAGATGGGCTTGAGGGTAGAAGAATATTCCTCATTAGTACCATATCTCAGGAAAACCATCATGTCATAGCCAGGAATCTTCTAACCAGTGTTTACAGATAGGAATACATGGACAAACATTGACTTCATTTTCATACATAATATATTCATAAGCCCTGCATAAGGGCAACATAACAGCCACTTGACATATTTGTAACATGGCATTACATGCAGCACAGAGGCGATGAAAATTAATTGGTAAACCTCACGAGTTAAATAGTGTAGCAGTCAGGAATGGAATGAAAAGTGCCGCTAGTTCAAATATATTCAATGGCAAGCTTGCATAATCATATATTATGGATAAATTAGTCAGCAAAAATGTCAATTTATTACAGTTTGTATTAATATAGCCTGTATTAATAAAGACACAGCCAATGTAATCCATTAACAATTATGCAGGATTAATATATTTCGAGGATTATATTAGGGACAGGTGGTTCCAATTTTAGTGTCAACACAGATCAATAACCAAAACAGCCATCTTTCACAAGGGCAGGAAAACTTTAGTTGTGATTTCAGATCAAAGTGCTAGTTGATTGCTAAGCCGCTCTCTCAAGTTAATTATTAATTTAATGACAGTCATCACTCAGTACACTACTACATTTTAAAATTTAACACCTTAGCTAACAAAAAATTAAACATGCTGTATTCCAACGCAATGCTGCTGCCCAATGCTTCCTAAATTGTTTCAAATAACTTGGCCCTGCTTTTTCATCTTACCATGTGAAGGGAATGTGGTCATTTCTTTGGTTTTTTGTTATGAGAAAGTGATAACAGTAATGCATATAAATGTAGACTATGAGAAGTATGCGTACACATGCATACACGAAAACACTCCTACAGCGTAGGCAGTCCCGGATGTA
Organism: Anguilla anguilla; assembly: GCF_013347855.1. Taxonomy (NCBI): domain Eukaryota; kingdom Metazoa; phylum Chordata; class Actinopteri; order Anguilliformes; family Anguillidae; genus Anguilla; species Anguilla anguilla. Next base: position 74,712,797 of record NC_049201.1, on the reverse strand, counting down.
GACTGGTGTGAGTGGGAGGCACTACATTACATTACATTACATTACAGGTATTTAGCAGACGCTCTTATCCAGAGCGACGTACAACAAGTGCATTAGTTCAAGGTGCAGAGGTGCAAAAGAAACACACTAGAGTGAAGTAAATATCGTAGTGCCAGAAGTGACCACATAGATCAGGACTCCAACCCTGTAGAGTAACCTGTTCAGCAAACAAACAGCAATCCTGCCAAGTACAAACTAGCACTGAAATCACATTTGCCTAATCAGAATCAGACAAAAACAATCCTGCCAAATAAAAACTAACGTGATCGTATTAGCCTAACTAGGTACATTGAGCTAAACTATAGGCTAGGCAGGGGTGGGGAGAGGTGCAGCCTGAAGAGATGAGTTTTTAGTCTGCGTTTGAAAGTAGTCAGATTCTCTGCTGTTCTGACCACCACTGGGAGGTCATTCCACCAGCGAGGGGCCAGGACAGACAGCAGACGGGAGCGGGAAGTACAGACACGAAGAGGGGGAGGTGCCAAGCATCCAGAGGTGGCAGAACGGAGAGGTCTGGCTGGTGTGTAGGGCCTGATGATCCTCTGGATGTATCCTGGTGCTGACCCCTTAGCTGCCTGGTATGCAAGCACCAAGGTCTTAAATAAGAGGCTGGCACCATCAGAAACACAACAGAAATCCCCCCAGTTTATGTACTCACTAATTTGACGGCCATCTAATGAGCCTTCATTGAGGAAATTATCATCAAGCTCGTTCAATTTGAGCTTCAGAGGTTTTCTGTAATTTTTTTTTCCATTTTGTGTGTGTGTGACATTTGATTCGCTGATGTTGGGAAATGATTGGCAGGTGTAGATAAATGTCCAGTGGGGAGACATTGTTTGTGGGCTTGCAGCATTGTGATCTGGCAGGAAAAAGAAGGAGAAAACGGAAAATCCCTTAAATATGGGGCTTTATTGTGCAGAAGCGTGAAGTTGTTTGTTGAAGTCTGCCTGTTGATATGGGGTCAGAAGGTACAGAAATGAATATCTGTGGTGATTGTGGTTATTTCTGTAGGAAATCCTGAAAAGTGGCAAACTCTCAGTGCTGTATAGGTATGGGGCATGTTGCCCTGCGTAACTTGGCAGGATGGCCTACCTGCCATCCCAATAGAGAAATATAAAATTCAAATGTAATTCAAATTTAGCAAAAGTATTTATTTTCTTTCTTAATTAAAGACTTGTAGGAGCAAGAAGGTACAATGAACAACCAAAAAAACAAAAACAAAACAAATAGGTCTCTTCAGCTATGCACCTCTTCAACCCCCAGGCTATTGAGAGGAGAATGGCCCTAAAGGTGCAATAATATCAGGCCTATACTGCAGCAGGCTTGATATTATTGTGTGTTCAGTCACAATTGGTAATGTGCAAAATAAGCAAACATCTGGCCACTGGGCTGTAATAGGGACTATTGGTGATGTGCAACACAACGCAAACGTTAGGCATGTGCAAAAGAGAAACCGAAAATGACTGGACTGCAGTAGAGAATGACCATAACGAAAAGTGCTTACAGTGGAGGACGCAATTAAACAATAATTATAACATCACATTACCAAAACAATGCCGCTGTTTTTGAAGTCGCATCGCGGTTTTTATTTATTTTTTTATTTTAATTGTAGGCTACTATACTCACCGCTTTTCTAAGGATATGAATGTTCATTTTTCATTGAATTTGTCATCTCTTAGCGTGTATTTAATGATAAAAAAAGAAAAACACACACACACACACACACACACACACTGACATAAAGCATAATAGACCGGGACGGTTTTTAAGTGATACGTATATTTATCAGCACTAGCCAATGCCATTTTGAATTATTTCCACCTTGCACTGCTTAGAATATGTCAGTACCAGAGTGCAGGATAGTGGTACGACTAACAATATTACAGTCCAGCAAATCGTATCGAAAGGTTGTCTTTGCCCAAAAAAAAAAAAAAAAAAAACTTTTCCCTGTAAACAGTGAAAACAAGCCAGTATTGCAGTAGGTGACATGCTCTTATTTTATTACTACACATTGTTTATGCATAGCCAAAAAATATCATCACATTGCATGTTTCCATTTGAATAAAAAATAAAACTTAATATTGATGTAATATTTTGCCTTCTCTCATGCACCGCACAGGTATTCAAGACGAAACAAGCAGATAAATCAAGCGAATTATATTAGCAAGCCGTTCCTGTCTGCAGTCGCTTTTCACAACGATGCATTTTGCTTGAGATCTTGGTCATGCCGGCGAGGAATAGCTAGGAACCGTGGATAGGTCATTTACGGCTTTAGAAAGCACGCGTTAGACTACAGCCGAATCACCGAGTTACCGATCACATTCAGATAGCCAATATTGTTTTATGTAACTTGACGTATGAGTAATTTTACATTTTTGTTCGTTGAAAACGTATTTTTCATCAGATATATTTTTGCATGAGAGGAAAATAAATCTGCGCGAAAGCTGAAGGAATCGTACGCTCGCAGTTAATTAGACCTACGGTGCTCTTGATATTTGGCAATAAAATAACATATTATACCAGACACATATCGTACCAGACAAGGGTATGCTACGCTCCTTGCAGTGAAATTTCTGAGCGTTTCGCTGGATTACTGTAACACCGAGGGAAAGTATGTAGCCCACCTCAGGTGTAATGCAGGTCCCATCCACAATTGATAAGACAACCAGCCAATATTACAAATATGGTAACAGCTTTATTATTAAATGCCCAGAATAGATAAATCCGAAGATTAAAACTTGGGTTTTTTCATAAAGCAGTAATGCAAAACCTTTTGCAGCAGCAGGTTGGTACCAATCCATAGATCCTTATAGATCCTAAAGTGCAGAGTGCAAAATAGAGACATCCGTCTTCAAGTTGAAAAGTGAAAAACTAAACTAAAACAGCGGCACTGGTTCTACAAAAGGAACATGAAAGAAACACGTTAGCCTACAAATTAATGACAGCATTCTTAAATTACCGCAGTAACACTGGAAAATACATTTACATACTAATGACGTTAAAACATTACTGAATTACTGCAAAAACATACCCGTGACTCCTGGCCGAACAACTTCAGTCAATAAAGAAATAGCACCCACGACATATTGTTTTTGGCATGCAATAGGCTAAGGGTCACGAGGCAGGTAAGGGGGCGGCGCAATTGACGCGACTTCCTACCATGTCACATTACCTTTGAGTTACTGCGTAAGAAGTGAAAAATGTTACAATTGTTCAGGTTCTCCCCTACACGGGCTACAGTATTTTACAAAATGATTTATCTAATCATTTTCAAAATTCCGCTCACTTTAATTGATCCTTCCGTGAGGCGGACTAAACACAAGTGCGCAGTTTTGTGACTTAAAAAAAAAAATGTTTAAATGCCGTTCTTGTCAGTCCTGCGCACGGGAAGGGAATATTTTTATTAAAACCTATTTTTATTAAAAATTGACCCCCTCAAATATTGGGGGTTCTCAAGCAACTCGGCACCCACAGAGCGCCTATGCTCGCACTGCCACTGTAAACTACAGGTATTGGATATAATGCATTATTTCATTACATTACATTACATTACATTACAGGCATTTGGCAGACGCTCTTATCCAGAGCGACGTACAACATTCCAGTATCGTCTGTGTGACTTTTCATTTCTTCATCATAGAAATATTTCCTGTAAGTTGAAACTTAAATTGTGCTGTACCTGCTTAGGTAAATAGAGCCGTTGCGCCTCACCCACTATCTGCGGTAAAACCGGAAAACCCGAATCTGTATTCCGTGAGTGTGAATCAGCACAACTCAGTAGCCTAAGAGATGCATTAGGTAGGCTAAGTTTAAGGTTTATTAGGTTACAAAGGTAAAATTATCGCTTTTGCGCAGTCGTGATATTTACTGAACGCCAGGTGAGTTTATTTTTTTGTTTTTGTTACTTGCGATTAATTTATGTCGAATCGACCGACATTATATTTTAAAAAAGTGAAAATTTGGTTAGGAATTTCTCTACAAATTTGAAAGCTCTTAAACTTTTGACACTTGTTCATAACAGAAGGGGCCCTGGTCTACGTCCCCCATTTCTGTGGGGGGACGTAGACCAGCGCCCCCCACAGAAATGGGGGACGTAGACTGTGGAATGTTAATATCCCACTTCAAACGTAATCCGATGCAGGCCAACTGAAAAAATCGAACATTTGGATTGGAATTTCTCCCCAAAATTAGTCTCAAACGTTTGACATTAGTTCATGACAGAAGAGGATGGGATCTACCTCTCAGTGAAAATGTCGTATTTAGCATGCATAGCCTACAGTCTGACGCTTTGTCATTACAAATTCAAAGAAATTGCGGATTTTATGCCACTCTTATGTCTTATATTAAATTAAGTTGAGGTGCGCTGGACAACATATTGGTTTCTGCACACTCTAAGGGATATTTCTACAGTGCATGATCAGATAAAGTTAGAATTAAAGCTGACAGTCTACAATTTCACGTCATATTCATTTTTTCCAGTGTTCTGCAGCAGAGCCAAAACTAACATTTGTGTCCAAATACTTACAGACTGTACTGTATGAGTTGAGTGTCGCTAGTAAAATCACCAAGTTCACCATCCCATTTTCTGTAAGCTTACGCTACCTCATGGTGATGTTTCCCTACAGCTGTGTGGTATTTTCCATTTCTACAGTTTACCAAAGTCTGAATTTACATAGGTGGATGACTGTCTGTATAGTACCAATTAGTGTTATCATACACTAAGTTACATGTGAGTCTCTACTGCCAGAATTCATATTGGTGTACCAGAGGGATTTGTCTTCCAGTTAATTCATCCAGTTAGTCAACAAAACAGATATGGTATACTTTTAGTATATTTTGTTTTAACATGATAATTTAACTTCATCCAAACAAAAAAGATCCCTTTACGTATAATGACACCTCCACGTTACTTTCTTTCCAGCATATGGGCTATATGATCTTTGTATTTACACCCCTTTTACAACTACGAATGATAAATATTACGACTTACATGTAACTTTCCCTATACAACCGTGTGTCTATATCATGCTATTTGTATATTTTCTGATTAGGTTCACCATGGCTGAGGATTATTATATAATTCATGAGAATGAGATGAGGGAGATCAAGGAGGCACTGGAAAACAAGAAGTGGAGTGCAGCGGTGACTAAGATCCAGGACTACTGTGAGCAGATTAACCGTGTAGAACTAAATATTGCCATCACGGGAGAGACCGGCTCTGGCAAGTCCACCTTCGTCAATGCAATCCGGGGCCTGGAGGACGAAGATGAGGGGGCGGCTCCAACCGGTGTGGTTGAGACGACCATGGAGCCAACTATGTACCCCCACCCTAAATTTCCCAACGTTAAAATGTGGGACCTTCCCGGGATCGGGTCACCCAACTTCAAAGCAGAGGAGTACCTTCAAAAAGTAGAATTCCAACGCTATGATTTCTTCATCATCATCATCTCAGATCGTTTCAAAATCAGCAACGTGCAGCTGGCCACTGAGATCCAGCGCATGAAGAAGAAGTTCTACTTTGTTCGCTCAAAGATCGACAGAGACATACAGTCAGAGCAAAGGAAGAAGGGCTTTGACAAGGAAAAAACACTCAATTTGATTCGGCAAGACTGCATCAAAGGTAGGGGTCATTGTGAGAAGTGTTGTAAAATTAGGTCCTCTAGTACAGGCTATGGTGACCTCCCGCCTTGATTACTGCAACTCTCTCCTTGCAAGCCTGCCATACAGGCACTACAGATAATTCAAAATGCTGCTGCCCAACTGATTTTTGACTAAGCGGCCAAAACCAGACTGGTGTGAATTCAAAATAACTTTACTACTCCATTCTTTTCCAGCCATCTATAAAAAATTAATTTACAAAAAATCAGTTTTAGTTTCAAACATGTATTTTTATGAATATTATTAATGCTGTTGTTATTAATTTGTTATTATTATTTCTTAGTATCTATTCTCAGTAAATGAATTATTTTCTTATTTTAATCCTACTACATGATCTCAAAGAGTAAGACTTTATCTAGCGAGATTCCCTATCCATAAGAATTCGGTGGTGAAAAAAACTACAATGCGCTCTGACGCATGACACATTCACTTGTAATAACGCATTAGCTGTTGACATAGCCTCGTTATTTCTTATTATTTATTCTCAGTAAGTTAAATAAATTATATTTTCTTATTGTATTCCTACTACATGATCTCAAAGAGTAAGACTTCATCTAGCGGAGCTAATGAGTGAATCAAGTGTAACGTTAGATGAAGCTAAATTGACTGGATGAAATACGTAACGTGAGGCTTGTCCATAAGAATTCGGTGGTGAAAAAAACTACAAATGCGCTTTCGTGCAGGTTACCCGCGCTAAGTGTTGGTTAATTCACTTCTCCAACAGCAATCCTTCTCTCATGTTATCACAACAAAGCTAGATAACATGGCTTAAAACGATCCACGTTAGAAGTGTTTTATCGGCGTTTTTACTGTCTGGTTAGCTTAGGCTACTACGATGACGCGTGACTAGATGGCACACTCGCTTGCAATAACGCGTTGGCTATTGTCACAGCATCATATAGTAGCTAATATCATTATCTCAGATAAAAAAAAACAAATGTGTGATGCATTCAATCACCATTTTATTTTGGCTGGTTATTTATTTGAGAATACAGCGATGTCCTCTGGAAATGTAGATCCTACGCTGCTTATGTGCTCACTGCCACTTCATAAAGGCTTGCTAGCCAGCTAGCTTGCTAAAGTGAACCAAATATGTTACCTAGCTCGCTCGCTTGATAATGAGGATTGATCAACATAGTGGTCGTATAAACGCATTTAATTAAAAACTTTAACTAAATATACATACCTTTTATTGCAGCAATCGAATCTGTGCAGACAAATCTTGCAGTGGAGAATATTGGATAAGGCACGAGTGACAAACGTTATTACAGAAGTAGCGCGTCAGCTGCTGCAGTTCACACTTGTATTAGAGCTCCCTCTACTGGATAATTATAGTAAATGGCAATTACAACGTTCGAACAGGCAAGTACAGATAAATAATCAATGTTTTTGTCGTTTATTATACTTATTTAAAAATCGGGACACATCGGCGGCATAACTGCCGATCCCAATGTCGTCAAAAAAAGTCAAATAATGACCGATATATCGGCCAAACCGATATATCGATCGGGCTCTATTTCTAATGAGGCTAAGGGACATGTAATATTACAGACAGTATGGCAGGAACAGTTAGCTATATTTCCTGTGTTAGTCCCTGTTTACGAGCGCTGATATTCCAAGTCCAGCCAAAACCCTTGTAGAAGAATATGCAGTTTGATCATTGTTTTACATTATATACTCTAACATATAAGTGATTAGAAATGTATTCTTTTAACAGTTTTCATGTGTAATGACAAACTCCCATATTCTTCCCTTCGTGTGAGAAGAGAACATGCTCTTTGTTAAAATGATTAAATCTCAAGCATGAGATAATGACCTGTGCTTTGAAATACTCTAGGCAATTCAGTTACGATTCAGGACAGTTCCATGAACAGGAGATGTGCCTGCCTTTCCCACTTTCTCTCTCTCATGCTGCGGACTAACTGGGCCTGGTGTCTTATTTTAGTTATGCTAGCAAACTAAAATGTCAAGGTTGCTGGGGAAAAAGTATCTTTGTGTTAATGACGAAGAGGTCATTTCTGGGAAATGTTTTTCTAAAGGAGAAACATACGTGTGGCATGCAACCAAGTACAGAACCTAAAAGATAAGATTCCCTATAAAAAGCGTGCAATTTCTTTGTTATGTTGAGTTCATTGCGGTATGCTGGGGAACCTGTCTGTCCACACATGCTGTCTTTGTGCTCCTACAGACTCTGTATTAAAGCGCTTATGATTTGAATGTATCCTTGCTTTCAGTGTTGAGTGAGTTTTAGCCTAATTCAATTGGAATTCGCTTCTACTGAGGAAACAGCGACAAGGTTTTCCTCAACACCCTCTTTGCTCTATTCCCAGCAGACCCCCCCCCCCCCCCCCCCCCCCAGCATAAAGCCACAAAGATGGAGAACTGACCTCTCCTAACAGAAAATATAATTCATCTGTGATCCAGATCCTGCACTAGTCATATCTGGATATACATCACATGGCACTGAGCACTCGTTCACTGAGAAACCATTTTATAAATGCAAATTGTCAGTGAAATTACTGTTTCCCGTCCCCTTATACCAATAGGTGAAGTTTTGTTTCTGATCAAACAGAGTCCCAGCACTTCGTAGGGCTTTTATTCAGCTTGCAAGCAGAGAAAAGAACGAGAGAGTACTCACAGAACTCTCTGAATTTAGGTGTGTACAGACCAGAGACTGTAAAAAATATGGACAAAGCTACTGTAACGTCACCCATTGCCTCTCCGTGGGTCTGTAAAACACGTTTTGAAGCTCAATGGCGGGCGCGGCCATGTTCTCGATTTGGAGCCAAAACCATAGAGTTAAGTGGTCTTGTGATTTTTTACATTACATTACAGGCATTTGGCAGACGCTCTTATCCAGAGCGACGTACAACAAAGTGTATAACCATAACCAGGAACAAGTATGACGAAACCCCTAGAGAGAAGTACCGGTCCAAGTACAGGGAACAACCGCATAGTTCAACTTGGACCCTGATGGTTAAACTGATTAACACTAACAACGAGAACGGCAACAACGCAAACTATGGAAAAATAAAAATAAATAAAAATACAAGTAGTCGTTAAGACAGTTGATGCGCCTAAGTCACCTATGAAACAGCTGCCTAGTTACAACCCTAAGTTTAGTCATTTACAGGGGGGAAGGGAGGGATGGGGAGAGGTGCAGCCTGAAGAGGTGGGTCTTCAGTCGTCGTTTGAAATGGGTCACAGTCTCAGCTGTTCTGACCTCCACAGGGAGGTCATTCCACCATCGTGGGGCCAGAACAGACAGGAGACGTGTTCTGGAAGTGCAGGTGCGGAGAGGGGGAGGTGCTAGGCGTCCTGAGGTAGCAGAACGGAGGGATCTGGCTGGCATGTAGGGTTTGAATATCTTGTGGAGGTATGCTGGGGCTGATACCTTGACTGCCTGGTATGCTAGGACCAATGTTTTAAATTTGATGCGAGCTATAACAGGCAGCCAGTGGAGGGTAGTGAGCAGGGGAGTTACGTGGGAGTGTCTGGGGAGGTTGAAGAGCAGTGAAGGGTTGAAGGGGCGGCAGTGTAGCACAATGGGTAAGGAACTGGGCTTGTAACCGAAAGGTCACAGGTTCGATTCCTGGGTAGGACACTGTCGTTGTATCCTTGAGCAAGGTACTTAACCTGAATTGCTTCAGTATATATCCAGCTGTATAAATGGATACAATGTAAAAAAAAAAAAAATGCTATGTAAAAGTTGTGTAAGTCGCTCTGGATAAGAGCGTCTGCTAAATGCCTGTAATGTAATGTAATGTAATGAAGACCAGACGAGCCGCAGCATTCTGAATGAGCTGCAGGGGTCTGGTGGCAGATGCCGGTAGTCCAGCCAGAAGAGAGTTGCAGTAGTCCAGGCGGGATAGAACCATTGCTTGGACCAGGAGCTGGGTTGAGTAGGTGGTGAGAAAGGGGCGGATTCTGCGGATGTTGTATAGGAAAAATCTGCATGCCCGGGTTACTGCTGCAATGTTGTTGGAGAGGGACAGCCTGTTGTCCATCATCACTCCAAGATTCTTGGCGCAGGGTGATGATGTCACTACGGTGTCCCCTAAGGAAATGGAAAAGTCGAGGAGGGGAGAGGATAGAGCAGGAATAAAGATTAGCTCCGTCTTTCCCGGGTTGAGCTTCAGGTGGTGATTGTCCATCCAGCTCTGAATGTCCCTCAGGCAAGCGGAGATGCGGGCAGGGACCTGTGTGTCCGATGGGGAGAAGGAGAGAAAGAGTTGCGTGTCGTCGGCATAGGAGTGATAGGACTCCATTTTTACAATGTGATTGACAGTCCAGTGCGGAAAAGCCCATCAACCTGAATGAACGATTGCAGAACGAACTTGAGGCTACCTGACTGTCTGCCGTTATGTTTTAAAATATATGATCAAATGTTTACAGAGTTTAATTTCCATCAGTGACTGTACTGTGTCATGTAATCACGTTATATTTATAACATTAATAATACAATTATGTTCAGTTATCTTCAATTTATGTTTCTCGGCAAAACTAATATGCTTAGCTAGCATATCAGCTTGCCAGTGAGCTAGGTAAGCTATCCGTGGTTAGCTCCCGCATTAGCAATATGAACCACAGGGGAAGAACATCAACTGCACTGATGGTCAATCAATCATATATGTGTAGACTACTAATGATTTGACTAGGCTAATTTTCATATAACTGTCTGGTAGACCTGCTGTTAACCAAGCAAGTTATCGTCGTAGGTTTTCGCCAGTCAGTTAATGAGCCATTAACTGCTACTACTCCATCGCCGTTTGTGGTGTTTACTTGCTGGGTGACGCTAGTTGACCGATCGTTCGCAAGTCACTTTTTACCGAATAAAAATTAACACTGTCAGCGGTGATTAACAAATCTACCAAGTATTTTAATAACTGATCTACAGGAGTATAAATATGACAACGCACTTTGAAGAGCAAGTTTTCCACCTGTTGCATAAAGACAAAAATAATGTACATTGAATGTCTAATTATTATTATTTTCTTGCTAGCTTCTAGCTTTGTCACATTCGTGCAGCCTAGCCCAGGTAGACATTTACGGAATGTACACGACTGACAAGCCGTCAAACACGTTCGACAGATGGAATATTTGCCGGTTAGGGTTAGCTAGCTAGTCAAATGGCTTGGTAGCCGAAGTTGCGAACTGTTTTAGCATAGGCTACTGGACTACCACATATAGCAAATAAGCGTTAGCTGAATCCCTTTCTGCCAACGAATTATTTGGTTATGTGGGCTAAAGGAAATAGTAAAAATGACTCGGCTACCGCAAAAAATCAGAGGAGGATTATTTTATGGTCGTCTAGTACAGCTGTAAATAGCACACGCTATAATGAAACCACTACAAAATGGGATGCCTTCATTTTCTGACTTCGCACAGGTGGACCGTGGTCGGAGCCGCAATGTCAAGGCCAAGAGACGCCACCTCCAACCCCCGTGACCACAGATTGTAGCCCCTACTGTAGTTCAGTCCTCCGCAGTAATCCGGAAGTGACGCAAGCTGTACCTCATTGGTCCAGAACAAATATTGGCACTGTGCCCAAATGACGCAATAAATCATGAAATCGACCCATGGAGAGTCATAAGACGAATAAAATACACCTATTATGACTATTTGTTCTTGTGAGAAAAAATTATTGACTTTGTATTTTGATCGCATTTGTACCGTAGACTTACATGGAAACCGGATATGAAAACACCTATACTGGAGCCATCCGTAGTGGCGCTAGTGAGCAACCAGGAACTACAACACCAGGAAATGAGCTTCAAAAACGAAGTCTGGTTTTGGCCACTTGGTTTCAAAAAGTGTTTCAGAGACCCACGAAGAGTCAATGGGTGACGTCACAGTAGCTTTTTTTTACAGTCTGTTTTCAACCTTCCCAAGTTCTCCCATGTCACTCCTCTGCTGAGGTCACTCCACTGGCTACTGGTCGCTTCCAGGATCTGGTTTAAAGTCCTGATCCTTGCCTACACTGCAGCCAAAAGGACGGCCCCTGTCTACTTACAGGACATGATTTGATTATATACGCCTGCTCGACCACTTTGCTCTGCAGAAGCAGGGCACCTTGCACCCCCTTCCATCCAAGTAAAGAGATCATGGAGCTTCTGCACCCTAGCTCCCCAGTGGTGGAACAAACTCTCCTGTCCCTCTTCGAACCTCTCACTCACTACCCATCTTCTGCCGTGGTCTGAAGACTCATCTCTTCAGAATATACATCAACTAACTGCCACCACTCTGTGAATGCCAACACTCACCACCCATGTTACATGTACCCCCATTCCAGCACTTTTTGTAATTTGTATTTGTCCTAATATTGTAGCTTGTTCTTCCACCTGTTTTGACTTGGCATAAGTTAGATCAGAATAATGTTAACTGCAGGAAGTGAACTGTGTTCATGGCTATAAATAGCTGTATGAACTGAGTATTGTACCTTATCGAACCTGTGTTTTGTAGTTGTTCCAGTGACCATGATATGCACTTTTGTACGTCACTTTGGATAAAAGCATTCGCTAAATAAATGTGATGTAATGTAGTACAACTGTTCTGAGGGAAATTTAGTAGTTCGTTTTTTTGAAGGTGGTACATCAGCAGTAAAACGTTTGGGACAGCTGACCATTTAAATCTGTCTTCCATTTGCTTATTTTTAAATGGTACTATTTTGTGTCTCTAAGGCCTCCAGCAACATGAACTGGCATCTCCTTGGGTCTTCCTCATCTCCAGTTTCCACCTAGATCTCTACGACTTCCCACAGCTGGAGGATAATATAGAGCAACAGCTGCCTGATCTCAAAAGGCATGTCCTCCTGCTGTCGCTGCCCAACATCACCCTGGACATCAACCAGAGGAAGAAGAAAACCTTACAAGCCCACATATGGAAGTTGGCCTTGCTGTCAGCAACCGTGGCAGCTGTGCCCATCCCAGGTCTGTCCATGGCGGTGGATGTCACCATCCTTGTCATTGAGCTCATCAAGTATTACAAGGCTTTTGACCTGGATGATAAGTCCCTGGAAACTCTCTCTAACAAAACAAATGTGCCGGTGAAGGAGCTGAAGGCAGTCCAGAAATCCCCCTTCAACAAGGAAATATCGGCCAACGTGGTCATCAAATTGCTGACCAAATGTGCTGGGGCAGGGCTGATGTTGCTGGAGTACTGGGTCAGCACAATCCCGGTGTTGGGCTCCATGGCAGCCGGGGGGATCTCGTTTGCCACCATTCACAGAATGCTGACGACCAGCTTGAATGAGCTGGCAGATGACGCACACAATGTCCTGATTACAGCTTTGCAGCAACACATTGTGACACAACCAGGGCTCATTTTTCACCAGTTCAACTGCTTTTGGGTTAGTGGGCTTTTGATCTTTTTATATCATATGCAGTAGAAAATGCATATATCTTCAATATATATTTTTTATATTCTGCATTCAATCACAGTTCTCCATGGGTTTTCACAGGAATTGAACTTTAGAAATATGTATACTGTACAGTGTCATAAAAAAGTAATTGCCACTTACAGAATTATTCTATTATTGTGTATCTGTCACACTGAATGGTTTATACAAAATGCATTAGACCAAGGGAAACTGAAAAAAACACAAGACACATTTTTAAATTCGAATTTCATTTCTTTAAAGAAATGTTATTAAACACCCATATCACTCATGCAAATAAGTATTGCCCCTGTAGTAACTCAACCAATAAACAAAATTTAATTGATAATTACATTCAGCTGGTTGAACACAGCCAAGCTTGATTGCAGCCTGCCCTGTTGAATCTTAACCTCACTCATATTGAACTTTACCATCAGAGTGAACAAGTTAGCTTTTATTTCATCGTTCTTACATGCTTATGTATTTTAGCATTTTACAGAAACTACTGCTTTTGTATTTTTGTCTCAAATGCAAGTACCTTATGTATTAAAATTCAGTCATTACCATTACCTTTTGGAGGGTGTTAAATTTTTATTTTATTACTTACAAAGAGCATTTTTACCTGTTAAGTAGCAGCATTGGGAAAATAAGTTTCTTTGAGGTGGTGTGCTATGTGGGGACACTCACCAGTTATTCTTCGTGACGATGGTGTGAGAGAGCTGGCAGCGAGACATGGCCAGGACCTGGCTGCGCAGCTTGGAAGCCAGCGAGGAGAAGTTGGGGTCAGAGCCATTGCAATGAAAATTGTCAGGTTGTGGGAAAGATGCAATACCTGCTTCAGTGTTCTTGGATGGTCACCTAATACAATCAACCTAATATAATCAACCTAACTCAATTATCAAGGGGGGGTTAGACCCAAAGCCTCATGGAGATGGAACCACCAGGGTGAGGCCAGAGTAATTAATGGGTGTGATAGGGGTTGATTAGCATACCTTGGTGACATTGACCATTAGGTTACCATCCTCACAACATACATATGTAACAATGTCGATTTGTTTACCTGCCACCCAATCAGGTACAGGAACCTGCATTTTATTTTATTTCAGATGTGGGGTATAAAAGCTTGTAAACACTATTTTGTAATTGACCTGCTTTGCATTTACCCGGTATGTTGGATACTGTAAATAGATACAATTTTTTTGCTTTATTATTAAAATTATTAAATTGCTATTAACCTAAATTTTGAACTACGAGTCTTACTTACAAGAAGTAAGAAATTCCTTTTGTTTTTAGTATGTTTGTGTAAGAGCTGTGCAAGAGATCAAAGCTGGTTTTCACAGCAGGATATATCATTATATAGCTAATATTCAACCATTAATAACATTTTTTAACAACAATGAATAATAACAAGTGTTTTCCCCAAGTCAAAATGTGTGACCTTCCCGGGATCAGGACACCCAACTTCAAAGCAGATGAGTCTGACAACCTTGGTCTTCCCAGCTTTAATTTGTCTCCCGATAAGATTGACCGTACAATAAATCCTCCAGGCTGCGGTGTCATCCGCCAGTCCTCCCAATTTCTGGAGAATGGGACAATCTGTTTTTCACAATTAGGCCTTGATCATTTATCTTTTTGTATACTGACTAGTTCTCAGACAGGGTGTCTTCTCACTTTCCAGAACTAAGAATAGACTATGCAAAGGTCTAAACACTTGATTTGAAACTATTTGCTATAAAGAGTATATTTCGAATCACTTACATTGGGATATATGGTAAAACAATAATCAAGAGAATAATAAAGGATATATTTAATCACGTGATTGTCTCTATGTTAACACACATATACTGTCAATCAGAAAATTACTCTTACAATGGCATTCCCCTTTGACATCAAAATGTACCCAGGCAATCACTGAGCGTTTGACTATACCACTTCTTATATCTTGCTTTATTTTTTATTTAGAAAGAACCAAACATTACAAGTTAATGAGGACGTTTTCATGGGAATTAAACTTTGTGTATTCTTTAGGAATATATAGTACTTTTTTCAGTTTTTATGTGGATGTGTCAACGGGTCTATACAGAAAATGTATTCACACCATGGACAAATACATAGCTGGTTTGACTTATTTTATAGAAGGAAAATCATCCACATTTCAGGGAAACAATCCATGCTCTGTTCTGTTTGGGACTGGTATAGCACATATACGGTTGGAGTGGGTATTTTATATTTAAAATTAAACTAATTTATGTCACATGTAAGGCACAATGAAGTCCACCAATCTGTAGCCAATGTAATCTGTACATACATGTTTTAATGCTGTATATGTGCAGGTCTATATATATATTTTCCCAGAATAAATCATGTTCACAAACACAGTGTATGTTTTCATTCATTATGAACTGATGGCACTATGTTGAGTTTGATCTTTTTGTTGTTAAATTAGATGTTTCACTTCTGTCAATGCTCGCTTTCTAAAAACATGAGTGACTATGGTTTGTGGGAAACAAGCCTACATCTGGTTCCCTCCTCCGAAATGAGGCACGTGCTACAGGAGCAGTCCCACAAAATGCTCCAGGTGAGAACTTGGCACGTCGTCACATCTGGTCTTCAGCAGATCCAGGAGAGCTTGTATCTGGTGAAACCGTGGTTATTTCAGGAACGTGGATTGCTCCATTGCCCCCGGAGCCGAACGTGTCTCTGGTCCCCTCCAGCAGCTCAGGGTGTCCCGTTTCCACGGCGATCCACTGTAAGGCGCAGCCATCGCAGAGGCTTGTGTGGACGCTAGGAAAGCAGCCGGCTGTACTCGGAGAGCGCCGAGGACTTCTTCACCCCGTCCCAGATCCGAGCAGCGTAGTGGAACCTGACCAGATCCCACACACACACACACACACACACACACACACACACACACACACACACACACACACACACACACACACACTGTCAATACAGGGCTGGGGTCAGTTCGCGCTGCAAAAATCGGTCAATTCAGGAAATTTAAGATTCTCTACGGGAATTCATTGTCGTTAATTTCATGAAAAGGCCGAAGCGAAACAGGAATTGACCAAAACCTCGGTGTCAGGTTCAGTTCCCTGTATTACTGTCATTTTTTGTATTCATCACATTTTCACTAAGCAGCTTCAGAGGGAAACTAGGGGACATGCAGGCTCTTTGGTTTAAATGGAAATGAATATAAGCATTCTGTACATCCCATAATTCAGCTTCCTCTCCAAAAAAAGAAAACACCAGTCCTGCAGGTTACCCAGATGCATAAAACACCAAGATAAGGGGTGATTATTAGTAAATATTTCTGAAATTATTTCCATATTTACATTATTTCCTTTTCATACAAGGGATATTTTACCTGTTAAGCAGCAGAATTGGGAAAATGAGTTTCTTCGAGGTGGTGTGCTATGCAGGGACACTCACCAGTTCTTCTCAGTGAGGATGGTGTGGGAGAGCTGGCAGCGAGACATGGCCAGGACCTGGCTGCGCAGCTTGGTAGCCAGCGAGGAGAAGCTGGGGTGTCCCCGGTAACCAGGGAGCAGGGAAAACAGGGGGGTGGAGCCAGGCCCTGACACACCACAGAAATATGTTAGACTGACACTGGGGTAGAGAGACTAGGCAGAAGGGTAAAAACTACAAGCTGAAGCCAGCTTCACTCTTGTCTGGGTCTGCAAAAACTCTGACGGCAACTGTGATGGCATTTATAGCTTTTAGCAGAAATCAAAAGATAAGGCCTTGGCTGCAGCATTGCTTGGGAGTAACGTCATCAGCAGGAATCAAAAGCAGAAATAAAGGTGACTGAACAGCGATAAAAGGTCTGTTTTGTTTGCCAGGTCCTTGGCATATCATGTTCACCTCTCATTTAATTGCACAGGGAGGATTGCTTTACATTTGCTATCGCTGCTAATGCACTGATAACGTTATGACGCCGTGTTTTCGTGAGACTTTGATCGCTCTCAGACCTCCCCTGGTCAAAGCGTCCTCCCCCTCGTTCTCAAGCTGTGGCAGCAGGAACAGGTTGACCTCCGTCTCCAGGTAGTCCCGCCCCAGGCCAGGGAAGATGTTACAGTCCAGCATGGACAGTGTGCCTGGCAGGGGAGCGACACAGCAGTCAAGCCAGACATGTGTTCACAGACAGACAGCCAGGCGCTTTACGG
This sequence comes from Anguilla anguilla, assembly GCF_013347855.1. Taxonomy (NCBI): domain Eukaryota; kingdom Metazoa; phylum Chordata; class Actinopteri; order Anguilliformes; family Anguillidae; genus Anguilla; species Anguilla anguilla. Next base: position 74,695,562 of record NC_049201.1, on the reverse strand, counting down.
TTGTGGGATTCCTTAACAGAATTAGCCATACAATAGTCCCTTTTGTTTCCATGTAATTAAAAAATATTTTGGGGTGATTTACTGTCTGCTAGCTTGATGGTCTGTTTCACCATTACACTATTTTCAGGGAGTTTTTTTTTTACTCCCGTGACTTCCTGGTGCCTCCTGAAGACCACTATTCCACACTACTATTACGACACGCACAAGCACGCACACACTCTCACCTTTGTATTTAAGGTGAGAGTGGGCCATCAGCTTGTCCATGGTCATGTGCATCTTCTTCAGGTTCCGTGGACAGAAATCATCCCGCTTGGCTTTGTTCTGCAGGAACACTAGACAGAAAAAAAAAAAAAAACTCTGGATCATTCCGGATCAAAACGTACTGTCCTGCAGTTTGTGTGGGATGGAGGAGGAGGGCTGGGACTGAGAGAGATGCCTTGGGATGGGGGGGGGGGGGGGGGCTTGTTTAAATGGGGGAAATTCATTAAAATAATTCAACCAAAATTACTATAGTATGTCCCATCTACCTACAGTCTGTCTGCATGCACCTGCTTGGGCCCCATCACTGGCACGGAACAGAGCTCACCGATATGAGGGTAGTACTCAGACCCCTCTTCAGAGCCCGAGGAACCGGCGCTGTCGTGGCTGGCAGACGGGGTGGACGGCTTCAGCATCTCCGCGGTCTGGAGGAACCTGGTTTGGAATTGACTGTAATGATGCCGCAAGCACTCGTGTACGGGAACAGGGAAACACGCACTTCATTTTTTGAGCTTAGCTACATTCAGCTCTTCTAACTCTTCACTCTTCATGATTTAGCTGTAGAACCCCTGGGCTTCTGGAGGCTCAGGTTAAACAGGTTTGTGTAAAGACACGGACAAAGAACTTCTGAAATAGGATCGGAGCCTACAGCATACACACCCATTGCGATTATTATTATTTTTTTGTGTCCATAGTGCTAGGAAAGAAATCTACTCCCAAAACATCAAGAAACATTCAAAATAAATACTTTATTCTCACACATTTTTTAACTTAATAAAAGTAGAGATCACAGAAAGTGTGAGGGGTGAAAGGCATTTAATTTAAGTATAACAGCTAAATATGACACAATATGAAACCAGACCTGGCTGTGCTTTATGTGAAAGACTAGAATACCTTGTTTAATAAAAAATGTACACAACTAAATCCAGATGCAGTCAAGAGACCCCTGAAACTGGACAAACATAACTGCAGTTGCCATCGACTTCTAAGGGGATTAAACAGTGCTTGCATATGGCTGGTGTTTGTGCCGAGTCTGACACCATAATCTGTATTATCTATCACAGATTTTATTAAAACAATCTCTATACATTAATACCTTTTCCATTTAATCTTTTTCAAACATTGTGATTTGTACAAGGGAAAATACCTGTAGAGGTTGATGTCAGTGAACCAATCCTGAACCACAATCACCACATGGCACACGGTGAAGAGAAAGGCGGCCATTTGCAGGGACTGTCACAAAATATGAAAACGGAGATGTCAGCAGCCACACCGACTGCAATATACCACAAATGCAACAGACCACAGGTGTACAATGAAAGCCAATCCACTTATACAAGTCGCCCATTTATTTATTTGATCCTAACTTTTTATAAAAAAGACATCATGACCTACAGTTGTACACAGCATAATAGTCTTGGTGATGATGTTCAAGGCACAGTGCAATCAAAATCGACCTTTATCAATAGTTATATAACAAAGAACCTTATGAAATAAATATAAATATAAGAAAATAAGAATGTGTTATTTTATAATAAATAAATAAAAAAAAACATTTAAGATCGTCTCATTGTAGTAGCTAAGAAAATCCCAGAGCTTCATTTTAAGTTTAAATACATCTGTTTGTACGCATCTTATCTGATGCTTGTTCTTCTGTAATGCAGCGGCACTGAAAATAAGGATCTCGCCCTCAATGCATCTCCAAGATTTAATTAAAGGTTTAATGAACCAATGAATCAATTATTCTGCTGAGACTTTGAATGAGTTTTTAATGCTTATACTGCCCACTGCTGGAGGACCTGGTATTGGTTGCTGGAGACCTGCTTTCTGATGTCACTAACCCGTCATTTTACATTTCAAAAGTTCACCAATAAACAGTGATGGAAATCCAGCTCATTGTACTATATTAGCATGCCTGCTTGTTATGTTACAAGTACTGACTGTACTGTTGGGACTGTAGAAGCATTATGGAGCCTGTCAAAATTTAAGAGTAACAAAGTAAAATACAGCTGTGCAAAGAGCAACACATTGAATAACTAGCAACGCCACCTGGAGTCAGAGGCAACAATGGTTCTCTCACCGAGACTGACCAGGGCTGGCTTGTACATTTAAGGCTGAATTACTCAGATCCTACCACTGATTACTAAAAGCTAGTTGGAGTCCAGTTAGTGGGCCTTCAATAAAATGTGCATTTGTGAATACTAATTCCAAAGGAACACTCCCCCCTCCCCCCAATCCTCCAGTCATACCGTTCCAAAACACTTCATATCAAAAAGAAATGGTATTGTTTTCCCATTTATAAATTTGGAAAAGTCAAGCATAATTATTTTTCTTATGGCTCAATGGAAACTTTACAAATAAAATGGAACCTGTTAGTTCGGAAACATAGTTACAGGATAGTAACAGATTTAAACAAAAAACCAACACAGACAACAGTCCTCCAGAAATTTGTAATGCACCCATCAACTGTTGATGCCAAAGTATTACACATTCATAAGGATCGTAGACAAAGCTGTGGCATGGGCTAATCTACCTTTGGCAATGGCTGAAAAAGGCCAAGTATCTGTGCTAAAGTGCACACATTCTGCCAGTACATAAAAAAGAAAAACGAGAAGGGCTTCTTTTTAACTGAAGAAGAGTGCTGTGCATTCAGTTCCATTCCATTCCATTAAAAAAATACATGATCGGTTGAAAGATCATTTTTTTAAAAAGGGCGAAAAAAGAGGGAAAAGGTCTGGCAACAGAGTGCTGTGACATCAAAAACATTTAACAAAATTGCAAACATAAGCGGTACAAAGACATTTGAGAAAAGTGTTGTATAAAAACAACATAATTCAGAATATGTGTTCAAAAAAACTACAAAGTGCAAGTACATGAAACTGCGCCTTGAAATCAGACCATCCCTATTTAGGTCAGAAATTAGGCTAAAAGTAAGTCTTTTCCCCCCAGAACAATGCAAGACATTGTGGTTTAAAAAGAACAAGCCTGGAACAGAAATGAAATGTCTGCCCCCTGCTGGCTCGATACTGACCTGCATTTCAACATAAGTATGGGGGAGATTGTACTCGGGTGGAAGTTTCCGGTCGTTATTGATGAGATGATCCAAAATGGAGGGACTCAAGATGGGCTTGAGGGTAGAAGAATATTCCTCATTAGTACCATATCTCAGGAAAACCATCATGTCATAGCCAGGAATCTTCTAACCAGTGTTTACAGATAGGAATACATGGACAAACATTGACTTCATTTTCATATATAATATATTTATAAGCCCTGCATAAGGGCAACATAACAGCCACATGACATATTTGTAACGTGGAATTACATATAGCACAGAGGCGATGAGCATTAATTGGTAAACCTCAAGAGTTAAATAGTGTAGCAGTCAGGAATGGAATGAAATGTGCCGCTATTTCAAATATATTCAATGGCAAGCTTGCATAATCATATATTATGGATAAATTAGTCAGCAAACACGTCAATTTATTAGTTTGTATTAATATAGCATGTATTAATAAAGACACAGCCAATGTACTCCATTAACAATTATGCAGGATTAATATATTTTGAGGATTAGATTAGGGACGGGTGGTTCCAATTTTAGTGTCAACACAGATCAATAACCAAAACAGCCATCTTTCACAAGGGCAGGAAAACTTTAGTTGTGATTTCAGATCAAAGTGCTAGTTGATCGCTAAGCCGCTCTCTCAAGTTAATTATTAATTTAATGACAGTCATCACTCAGTACACTACTACATTTTAAAATTTAACATCTGACAAAATTGCCCATGGTTACCATCACACCTAGGCACCCAGGCCCTGGATGTCAGAGAAAACACGAACCTAAGCATCCATCCAAATCCAAGCATCAAGCGTCTCTGATTTACCCTGTCAACAGACCCAGTTCGCATTTCAAGCCTGAGCATTCGCAAGAACTTATGAGGAACGTGCATTTCATCCACAGTAAATGCTACCGGCACTGTGGTACATACATATTTTAAGCTCATCAGTAGTAGAAGCAGTGCGTGTAGGTCTAGGATACGCAATGACAAAGCACTGTACAATGGCAGCGTTTAATCTGACCTGTGTGTCCAAAAAGATGACCCTCTCCTGGGTGATGTAGAAGTCAATTCCACTGCTCTGGTTGCCTCCTCGCTCCTTGATCTCTTGGCTCTGTGCCCTGAACACATAGGCCCTACACAACACAAGCAGGGCCAAAGGTTCATGTGGGTTTAATCCAAATCTTCACTACGGAGCAGTGGTAACCAACCCTGTTCCTGGAGATCTACCGTCCTGTAGGTTTTCACTCCAACCCTAGCAAAGCACACCTCATTCAACGTGTAGAGATCTCATTGAGCTGCTAATTAGCAGAATCAGGTGAGCCAAATTAGGGTCGAAATGAAAACCTACAAGATGGTAGATCTCCCGGAAATGGGTTGGTTACAACCGCTATAGAGTACATGATGCACACTTGGAAGAGTCAGCAGACTGCAGCACAGGCCAGAGCACCATCTTTGACTTGTATGGAAAACTGCCTGATCAGAACATGGCTCTCTTACCACACCGACACAACAAAAGATCTGGTGTGAAAGCCCGTTGCCCCTTCCTGTCTGGTCAAATGAAGAGTGCTGGCTGAGAGCTGGTGGTGGTCAAAGAAGGTTCAAAAAATGAACTTGTTACCAGGGCACATGGGCGGAGTTCAGTGGATATAAACGCCACTCTTCATTATCATTTCCATTTCATTACAAAAACACCCTTCTCTGCTTTTGTCTTGTAGGTCTTGAGGCATGTGCCTTGCCAGTGCCACTTGCCATGATGGCAACTTTGCCTATCTCTAGCTCTGGTGCCATTTTCTTACCACTTGAAATGCACTTTTTTTTTTACACAGTTTGGCTAAAAACCATCTGCAAAATGACTAATCAGTAAGTACTCCAAACCACTTAATGCGGGCTAGTTATGTTTGTCCAGCACCCAGGCGACACCCAATTGCATTCTTGTCCAGCAGAGCGTGTGTCATACTAGTGGGACTACAGTGCTGGGAAGGAATCAAGCAACTGAGACCACGGGCAGAGACACCATACCTCTGGTCCTCTTCTGGTGTGTTTGCTGACAGCAGTGACATGATGGTGGACTTGCCCGTTCCCTGCAAGCCAATAACTCCCACGACCAGCATGTCTGTCTGGTCCCGCAGGTACTACCAATCACGGGAGAAAAATAGCTCCGTTAGTTCGCATTATGGCACGGAAGATTCAGCAGGTACATGAAGGCGAAGTTCGCAGAACTTCAGCCACAATACATTTGAAGAAATATCTGATAATAAATCATCAGATACTAAATTGGTTACTGTAAATCACTGGATTTACATAATCACCCAAAACTCCCTTCTCATAGATATATATATATATATATATAGGTATACAAGGTATATAAGGATCAAAGGTATTGCAGATACTCACTACTGCAAAAGCTTTAATCATTAATGCTACAGAACCTATAATGACACAGACCCATAAGACCTTAATGGATGGAGTTAGAAACGATTGTATCTGTCCATAGATGCGAGGTACAGCACGCATGCATCACTGCTACTACTTAGGCAAAGGCTGCCAGTCACAGTGGCTTCAGCTCACCTCCATAGCGCTGTCACACCAATTCATCTGGTCATCCACCAGCTTAATGCTGTGCTTCATTTTCTCAGGTGGGAGGAGTTTTGTCTGGCCAATCACAGCTGTAAAAAAAAAAAAAAAAAAACAGAACACACACACACACACACACACACAGAGGTGTCACTTCTTTAAAATAATAACGGTGAAGAGCATAACGGATGTAAAAAAATTATATTAAAAAACTGAGCAAATACCATTTACATCCATGCGGTACCTTAACAATACCTGCACGCTAACAACCACAGTTACTGTATGGGTCCTTATTACCAAGTCTGCAATATGCCGGGACAGAAACCACATCGATACAGCCTGTCAGTAAGAGAAACAGGCCTGAGGAAGACCTGCCATATTCCCAGCACTCCTCAAATAGCACTGCTCAATCTTTAATTTCCCATGTATAAATTAAGCATACTTGCTACCATCACATTGCTGACCTTCTCCACCCATTCTTGCTCCTCTACTCAACCTCCATTATGTCTGAAGGAGAACTCACCAGGTCATCACCATAAGATTCCTTGCCAAGTTATACAACTACTATGCCAGTGTCTACCTATTACACAGCTACTAAGTCTAAATCCAAATGCAAAAGCATTCCACATGTGAAAAAGCCATCTTTGTCATTTTCATACATATTCCACATACCGATCAGTCATCAGTGTCAAGTAGGCCGGATCCTCCTGCTCTTCAGAAACAAACTCCTCTGATTTACAAGATATTTCCGCTACAACTAACACTAAGACATCAATTCAGATAAGGCAACAGGAGAAACAAAATGGTGGTGTTTGGCTGTGTGCAAATAACATGGGAAATGCTTGCATCTCTGACTGCAGTGGACTACAGTGAAAAGAGCTGTGAAAGCAGTACGTATGGACGGAAACTCACGGTCCACGGAGCCGCTGGATGCAGTCGAGCCCATTCCCCTGTTCTGGATCTGGTACACTGGCTGGGTGGGGCGCTGCCCCTCCCTCTCTAACTTAGCGGCTCCAGGGCCAGGGGCTGGAAGGGCTACATCAGGGGGGGTCCCTGGTTTCCCTCCTTCCTCCCTGGTTTTAATGAGCATGATAGGCTTTTCCAGGGCCGTACTTACGGGGGCACTCTGAATTGGCTTAGTCTGCAAGAAAGACATTTTACCATCAAGCACCAGATGCATGCAATAAAATAACTTATTTTGTCACCAAACCAGCTAACACTGACAACAGCAAAATCCATAACTCGCAGGCAGCCACAGTTTACCACTATTCACAAGCCGATTTATTTTTTGGTTTTAAGGTTTAGCATGAGCCACAAGCTGGTGGATCAACATCAGGATTTGCTTCTAGCCAAAGAGTGTATCAATAATTTTTGCTTATTATGAGCATGTTGTTTTAAAATGAGTCTAAATTATGTGCAACCAATGTCTTTCCTACCCTCTCTCCAGGGGGTTTTGCCAGTATGATAGGGGTCTTTTGAAGGACAGGGCCGGGTGGTTCTTCACTGCCATCCTGCACAAATAGACGTACAAGTTACACGCAAGAATAGCTCGCAACACAAAATTTAACCAAATGTAAAATGATTAAATTGAGCCCACTACAATATTTCCTGTTTCTAAACATTAGGCCTACGACGCAGTTACAGTCAATTCTACCTTTTAAAGTTTTCCATGCACAGCTTAAGCATAGGACGATGTTAGGACATCATCCAGTCGAATGGTCACTCCACGTCAAATTAGCACGAGAATGGAGTCCTCTCAGATTTCTTTAAAGTTTGGCAAGTGTAGATGGTTGAAATACTTCCTAGAGCTACTTTGAATATGCAGCAGGTACACATCAGCTAGCTATCCGGTGGTAGGTGGGTTGTAACTAGTAGAAGTCGGTGAATAACTGTCCAGTTGTTCACATATTTAGGCAGATGGGGTTATTAGTCTGGATTTTAATCACCTTTGAGAATCGCCGTGTAACGCCCTCTGGTGTTATACAACGTACCGATTGATTGATTTATAATTTTGTCAAGAGTGAATCTTGGTCTTCGATTCTTAGTTGGCAAATAATAACAGTTGGAACTCTTATTCGTGTGCTACATCAGCAAGCAAGCTGTGCTTACCCTGCGCTCCCGGGGGTTATATTCACGCTCACGACCAGGACCGGATAAATTCTGTCCGGGTGGACCAGGCTCCCGGTCTCGGCGTCGTCTTCTCCTCCGCCCCTGTCCGTACATTCCAGGCTGGCTATGCCCCGACTCAGACATTTTGCTTTAAAACGTATGTTTGTTTCACATACAGTACGAGCAAGCCTGGGAATGATTAAGAAAGATATCTAACGTTACATTGGCAAGTCGTATGAGTCACTCAGACCACTTAACGTTTTGCTACTAAAGGTTAACGCAACAATATGCATCTAACTGTTAACTAATAGCTCACATTTCCACTCAGCACAATACTCGATGATGCTAAACATGTTACATGTTCAAACTTTCACACTGGAAACTGTATAGTGTCGTTACCGCACCAGTGCGTTCACTTATTAGATTGGAAAGCTAAATACGGCTTTAAAACAAATTATTCTAGCCTACCTTCAAAATCTTCAAATTGCTAGTGAAGGCAGCTACCGACACCTGAACAGTAGAGACGTTCCTACGCGACACCTGAACAGTGGAGATGTTCGAGAACGTCAACGTGCACAAACCGCGCGGATTCATTGATTTGTATCTAACCTGGATGTATTGCAGCAGTCACTGCGCCCTTTAGGACCATCTCAACAATGATAAAAGTATCTGCGCAACAATGGCTTCCAGTGGAACATCACTACAGTTGACGTATGGGGAACATGTCTACGATATATTAGTTCCAGTCTCTTTTGCTAACGCTAGTTTAACCACAGGCGTTGCAACAACCTACTGCAGCTATTTACATGTTTTCAAGCGGAACAATTCTTCAAATGTTATTGCACGTTTTTTTTTGTGTTTGGCACAAAATGTGCAACAATTCTACTATTGCGTGCTACCACAAATTTAACGAAACGTCCTCGCGTAGTTCGAAAGTTTCAGGGGGAGTGACCTGTCTTCCGTAATGGGGAGAAATGAAAAGGACAGTAATTTCACTGTAATAATGAAAGCATAATCTGACAAACTCGCTGATGCAAAGGAAAGGTAAATTATATTGCAATTTGCAAACGATTTTCTCTGTCTTAACTTACAGTAGTCTAGAAATGTCTTGTATAATGTATGCCGATAACACTCTAACTGTAAAGTTATTTTTTCTAGGTAGGAAGCTAGCCGACGCCAACATGTCATCTTGTTAGGCGATTATTCATTTCCTGGTTATATAACAAAATTTGTCCGTAATCTGTGTTTTAAAAAGTTCACATACAGTTCGATAACTCTTTAGATGTAGCATAACCAAGTGATCCATTTGTTCGTTATTAGATCTGTTTCGCAACGCATTCAAAATGAGGTAGCCTAACTTTACTTGCAAAGATAACATAGAATCGATTAATTAAATCCGAATCAAGTATTTGACCCAGGTAGCCAACTTTTCTTTGCAAAACAATGAACTCTACTGATAGATCGCACGTTTGCAATTAAAATTGTGATATTTGAGAAAACTTTTCCTAGCAATTTTATACCGCAATTATATCAAATAATTAACGGTATAAAATAAAGAGTTCATTGTTTTGCAGTTTTGCATTTTGAACTATGCGTTGCGAAACTAATAACGAACAAATGGATCACTTGGTATATGCTACATCTAAAGAGTTATCGAACTGTATGTGAATTTTTTGAAACACAGATTACGGTCTAGTTTTGTTATATAACCAGGAAATTAATAATAGTTTCATAATGATAACCAGGAAATTAATAATAGTTTCATAATGATTGATCATTTAATGACGTAAACTAGACAAGACTGACATTATATTCTGTCCTGAGTCACATGTATGTTTTGTTCATAGAAGATTAAATGTGACCTTAATGTAATGTAGCCAGTAGGCTACTAATGCTAATCCAATTTAAATTCCTGTGTATTATGTCTTGTTTACTTTGTTTATTTTGTTCCAGATGGCATCAGAGGTTTGAACAACAGGAACCCATGAAATAACCCTGCAGGATCTCTTGCTGGTGTTATCTTAACTGAGCCAATGTCACGGCAGAAGGAAACAGTAGCATGCTGCGCAAAAAACTGCCCTAATATTGGTTTAACCCCCTCGGGCACCTCAAGCCCTGTTATCCTGCACTCCTTTCCTCGGGGGGGCTCCGGCAGTTACAAATTATGGGCGGGCATGGTGGGCGTCTCCCCCCTACCTGCTGTGCCCAAACTGTGCTCGCTCCATTTCGCCCCGGATCAGTACAAGAGAACGGGCATCGGCCATCGTACACTGCTGAACGAAGACCATTCAAGGCCAAAGAAGCTTAAGAAAAATTCCTTGCCCTCTCTGTTCTATGACAGCGATGGAGAGCGCTTTGAAATGGTGTGCATTTTCAGAGGTCATGATCAGAATGTTAAGGATAATTCTGAGCAAGAATGTATAATGTATTACATGGTTATTTTACAGTTGCAGGCTTGCAAGACATGTCGTATGTGAAATAAAGCTGATGTAATGCAGTTTAGTTCTAACATTTTTTCTTGTTCATTGTTAAATACAGCCATCAAACAGTAAGCCCTCTTTGGTGTTCTGAATCAGGTACCAGTCACTATTCCGGAGTATTCCGACGAGGACTCTGTTGACGACGTAACACTAAACTCTTGTTCAGTAAGTGGTCTTCTTAGTCCATACATTGTGAACAGTTGTTAATTCACCTTCAGATATACAGAACATCAGCATAATCGGCTGTGGCATGAATATCATTATCTTGTTCAAATTCTAATTAAGAAGATTTGCTGAACTGCTTTTGTTGTGCATGAAATATAGTTGTACTATGACAGAATTTACAGCAGTAAATTAATCATTGAGACACAGCATGGGCAGTGTAATGAGATTTATTTGAGATTGCATAATCCACATTTTCTTAAGAATAATTGGTAGCTTTTTATCTTTTTTTAGGTAGGGCTCCATCCAGTTTGTACAGAAGGGCAGAGAGGTACCCAGGATTCTGGAACATTCCCTGTAGAGAGTAATAATGTTGAGACTGAGGAAAACAGTGTCGACCAGCCCCATCCCAGTAGTGTTCTGAATTGGCGCGGTGGTCAGCAGCATGCCTTGGTGGATAATGGCATGAGTAAAACAGACACAGCGGCCAGTGGAACCATATTAGCACACGACTTTACGGGAGAAAGAAGCAGAGTTATTGGGAATCATCCAGGGAACAGGAGATTTGGAAAAGGTGCCCATGGATGCAACTTTTGCGGCCTCTCCTTTTCCTCTCATCTCAACTTGGGCTCTCATTTGAGGGTCCACCGCGCCCTTCCCTTGAAGTGCCGCTCATGCAGCCTGCAGCTGCCCAACCACTGGAAACTCAACCTGCACTTGAAGGTCCACGGTAAATCATTCCCCGAAAGCAATGCCTCCATTGCCACCTCTGCGGTGAGCCAGGAGCTCCTGTTTGAGACCCTGAGGTTGTTTGAGTGCAAAGATTGCGGGAGAAGGTTTGAAAGTAAGTTTTGGCTGGCTATGCACGCCCAGGTCCACTCGTCCAGCTGGCAGAAGGCTCAGGAGAGGGCTCTTCTTCGTCGCAAGGAGCTGTCAGAAACAGAGACATCTAACCAACCGGTGACTACCATTCTGCAGGGAAGTCTTTCAGTTCTCACTCAGTCCCCGCTTTTCCGGTCTAGGGAAGTCCTCATGAATGAAATCTTGGGAAAGACAAAGATGTCTCAATACTTTCCCCGAAGCTCACCTCAATTGAACTCTTCCGGTTACACCACTACTTTTCCAGATAACAGGCTGGACGTTTCCATTAAAAATACCCAGCCCAAGGATTACAAATTCAGCCTCCAAGGGAGGTCCCTAGCCGATAATTCACAGAATGCAGAAACCTCTGACTTCCCTCCCTTGGAATCAAGACCTGAAACATTACTCAAGATCTGCATGTTTGATCCATGCCACAACACAAAAACCTCAGATGCAACCAAAATGGGATTTGTCAAGAAAGTGTATGTCTGCCAGCAAAACCCAAAAGTGACTGGGATGTCTGAGAACAAAAAAGTTCAGACATTTGAAAGTCATACTGACAAATCTGTGGACGAAGGCTGTGTTGAATCGCAGAGTTCACCCCTTACAGCTCTGAATAAACTGCACGTGCATCCTCCCAGTCGATCGCAGTTTTCCCCCGAAGCGCGCCGCTGTTCAGACTGTGGCGGACGTTTCACCTGGCCTCATTCGCTTGCTCTGCATCGGCGGAGGAGACACAGGAGGCCGCCGTCTGCCGAGCACGCGTGCCAGTGTGGCCGATCGTTTGGCAGCCGCCTCAGTCTTTTTCGCCACGAGCTGAGGCACGTCCGATCCGGCTGCTACATCTGCTGCCTTTGCGGCGTGTCGTTTAAGAAGAGTGCCAGGCTGGTCAGCCACTGGCAGAGGCACCGTGAGAATGGGCCGCTGTTGACCTGCACCTGCGGATTGACGTTTAAAAGGGTCGGCGGCCTTGTGTGGCACCTGCTCAGGAACAAGCCGTGACTGCACCAAAGGATCCAGTTCAGAGAATCTGCCTACCGAATCAGATACAGTCAAAGCACTGCTGTCAGGTTGTTAAGATGCAAATCTGAATGCTTATCTTTTGACATATTTATTTTGGTGATCCATTGACTAACATGAATGTAAAAAAAAAAAAATCATGCTGGGATTCCACAAGAATGTATGGATTAAGATTTAACAAAACAGACTGCAAGGTTTAGGGGTGTATTTCCTCAGCGGTCCGGAGCACCAAATGTCGCACGGCATACATGCCTGATTAAATTAAGATTTGTAAGCTGAATTGGCGTTAATATAATGCACCATTGCATAATTATATTTGATAGCTTTCAGACTGTATGCAGTTGGCCATAATGAGTAAATTGTGTTTGTTTTTGTTTTGTTTGCTTACCAAACATATACAGAACACCCTCACACACATTTTACTATGGACATTTTTTAAGATATTAAGTAAACCAGCTCATATTTGATGCTCTAAAAACTAAAGCAATAGTTTATCTGAATGCCATTTACATGCAAAATTCAACTTATTTCAGAAATGTTAAAATTATCAGATCATACATGTCAAGTAATTATTAATTGTCTTTTAAATAAGAGCAAAGAAAAACCTTCTAAGATGAGTAATTGTTAAATTATGTATCTGGGCCTACACACTGTCATTATGGGATGGGGAAGAGGCAGATAGATGGGTGGGATGTTATTGTTTTTCCCTGGTGATTCAGACCTCAAAAATTGTTTATTTTTTTTGCAGTGGAATTTTTTTTTTTTTTTCAGAAATAAATATAATTGATCCTCTTGTCTGTCTTTGCAAGAAAATCTTTGGATTTGCACGGGGTTTTAAAATTTGTGGAAGCATTGATAAACACCTACATTGGATGGTTTTTAATTCATTAGTGGTACCTGTGGAGGATGAAATATATATTTCCACCACTTGAGGTATCTGGATTACTTATTGTCTATTACAGCTTGTTTTGCATCTCCATGCATATTTCACAATTGAAGTATTAATAGTGAATATCATTCCATTATTATTTTTTTAGAGCTCAACAGAAATCTCTGATTCAGACATAAACAGTCTGAAATCCTGCCACCCCCCCCCCCCCCCGCCCCGCCCCCCTTTTTACAGTCTGAATTAATAATTGCAAAGAATTTTGTATTCTTTTAAGAAATTGAGAAAAAACATGATAATGAGAATAGATCTAATAATTTTCTCAGAATGTGCATGTTTAAATACATTTTAGTTTGAATTAACTATACACACATACACCGTTCACCCTAGCAAATAATTTTTTATTGAATGTATACTTCCAGGAACATACCATTTTTACTTTTGAGGGGAGGGGCAAAATCCTAACTTTTATGAAAATGTTAGTGTTAGTATGTTTTTTTTTTCTCTAGAATTCATAGATTTCATTTGATAGCTATGGACTTTCATAAGGCATGCCTATAGTGGCCTGGGATCATGAATTCAATATCACCGTTTGTCAGTTGATAAATGTATGCATGAGTGTGGGTTATGTGTATATTTATACACAATACATGTGTCTTACACTTCTACATGCCTACAAAATTGAATTCTCAACATACATATTCAATTATTTGAATAAAGTAACATTTAGCTTATTTATCTGAAAGTAAACAACTTTGCAAATGGCTTCCCAATTTGGTAAGCACTTTAGCAAAATGGCAGTTGATCACATGCTTCCCAGTGACTATTTACATTTTTTTCACAAGATGACAACATACTTCAGAAATAACTGCATGAAATTTAAATATATTAATATGCAATCCTCTGGATATATTTTTCAAATATGAAGAAGGGCACCTGAGGCTGCAAAATATTTGAAGGAATCCTGGGTGTTGCAGTCCAACAAAAGCAAAGAAAATGATGACGTTCCTGCTGAATGCTGGGAAATGTAGGCTTCAAATTGATCCCACCCCTTCCTGTTGCACAGGAAAAGGAGGAGATAACAGGACGAGAAAATACAAAAATTACATCTTTGACGCTTATTTATAAAAAAAAAAATAAACAAGGTAATTTGTTTATTTGAGCTTTTGTAAATTACGTGTGCACATCAGATTGTTTACTCATAGGGCAGCCGATTTAGTTTAGTTAAATATTTACAACACGTATCAGACCAAATGCAATTCCAGTAATTGCTACACGCTGCAGCAACGTTGGTTTACGTCAATGTACGACAGAAAATAAAGCTGTGTCTGCTTTAAAGAAAATATAATTCTGTTTTATGAGTAACTGCTGCACGTGGTGTCCATATGCACCTAGTTGTATGTAACTAAGGTGATATAGTTCAGTTCGGCTTACTTGAAGACGTATAGCCAGCGAGCTAGTTATCAGCCTTGCTGCACTACTTAGGTTCCTGCTTACGTTACACTTCACTCTGTAGCGTGTTCAGTACAATTAAACTAGCTTTTACTCTTGTTGTTGTTGCTGTTTCTTTTAGAAGATACGCTCACCACATTATGCCGTCAGCTAAACTGTATTCCGCTTCATTTCAGTCTTCTTGGCAAGCGATTCCTCTTCGCCAGACTAGCTTGTGAGTTATATACTAAATCCGGAAAGGAGTTTTAACTAGCCAGCTAGCTTGATTGTGCCATGCGTTGCCAGCCAAGTTGAGGGAGAAACACGCATAACTTTACAAACCATAGCTAGGCAACATTACTATTTTGATGTTCTTTTATCTTGCAAAGTAAAGGTGTTTGTTACAGAACTTGCGGAACGTCTGTAGTTCAACAGTGCGCAGCGTGCAATTTCAGTGAATAATCTGTGATGAAATCTAGTTGATTAGAGACCATGTTTTATCGTCCTTTCCCAAGAACTAGGCTGTATCATAGTTTGGTTATACAAATTCTTACTGTTATTCTAACAAAAAAACACAGGGAATTCTTTCACTTTCTGTTCGTTTTTACAGATAATAAGACATGTCGTATGTTCACAGCTGAGTCACAATGCTCCAGTTCATCTTATTGGCAAAAGATTTAAACAGCCTTAGCTACAGACAACCACGGAAATAGCTGAGGGATTTAATTTCAAGCAATATGTTTTAATTTTTATTTATTTATTCATTTACTTTTACAGCAGGCTTTGGTGTGTCCAGCTAATGGATTTGGGGACTGGTGGCCGAAGAGGATCTTCAGGAGATCAAAAGCCTGCTGTAAAAGTAATACAACATGCAACGTGCATTTGATGAGAACATGTCCCCCATCCCCAATGTCCATTCTACTAGTTTCCACTGTAATGTGTGTGAAAGAATACCTGAATGCTGGGAAATGTAGATGGATTGACGTATCTATGAGTTCATTCGAAACTGGAACTAAGCAGATCCAGTTCTTTTTATGGCTAAATATCTTCAAGTTCGATTTTGTTTATCTGTTGCATTTTTTAAAAAGACATCTTGAGGTTTGGCACTACCAAATGCTTACTTCAGTTTATGTTAACGATATGCGCTTAATCTCATGATTCAGATCGTATGCTGAACTGAATCATGAAACTAATTGTCTGATTCCAACTCATTGTTTTCCTGTCTGTTTTTAATGGTAAGATGAAGGCTTGACATATAGATAATCAAGGAAGCTTCTGTTCTCTAAGCTCTTCTCTTTAGTTATTAAACGGCTAATGCCATTGACCATGTTGTTGTGTTTTTCTATAAACATGGCCATCAGTTTGTCTCCACTTTAATTCTTGTATGTACTTCAGTCCTCCACCAACAAGAGGGCAATAGCCTATTTGTCAAGCCATGTAATTATCCCGACTGCACCACCGCAATCATCTAAGTTGATAAAGCAGTTACCACTAATGACTGATTGACAGTGATGTTTACAAGTGACAGTCATGTGAAATTCAGTAAGATTATTTTGGAACGAGGATATGGAGCAGTATTTTGATATTCTGTGGAAGGGATGTTGGTTTTTGTTTGAGGCAGAGGGCAATGCGTAAAAGATTGTATCAATTATTTAACATTTAACTTTCGGAGAATGGTTAAATAAATAGCATTCATAATTAAAACAAATTCAGTAGAGGTATGTTAAGAAATGATAAATAAGTGTTGATTTCCATGAAAATTCAAGCCTCTAAACTGGGATTAAAATTGGTCTGTTTTTTGGCTGGACCGCAACAGCGGGGCCAGCCCTACAAACATGAATGTCTGTGAGTGACTGACTGACTGACTGAGTGATAATGTTACACCGCACATGTCTGTGACGTCGGCCGGTTCGGTCCAGCCATACACTAGGTTTTAACCTGGTCTTGTTTTCTCTGTCATGGTGAGCTGTGTGGCGCAGTCCATAGGGGCTGATGCTTGTTGCCACCTAAGCACGATCATTCTTTGCGCCGAAAGACTTGCAAATGATATCATGTTGTATTCTGAGCCAGTTTTCACTGGCTTAGGACATGTAATACATAAAACTGATGGCAGAGTGTTTAGATCGACCTGTCTTTTTAAAACCTTTGAGGAAAGTTTGAAAAGTGCTGCGCAGTTCCAAAATATGCGACCCAACGATGCAGCTGTGCCAATCCTGTAGAGGAGTTGTTCCGTATTGAACTGGGAAGCGTTTCTTTCCATACCTTTGCAAACGATTGTGTTTATAGTTTAACCTGCTGTTTTGAATATAATTCCGTAGTCGGCTAGCTAGCTATCTGGGATAACTAGCATGTTAATGTATTAGCGTAGCATAGTTTTGAGGATTAGAGTAAATGACACAGTTGACTTCTCATGATGCCGGTAACGAAATGCATCGTACCAATATCTAATTTGTTGACTACTTAGTGTTTCATTGTTAAATGGCTTTTGTCTTATGTTTTTGATAGCTGATAGTGATAGACACCAGAGGAAGTATATTTTGCTAAGCAGCAGATGTGTACGTAATTGTTTTATTTTTTGTACTCGATTCACATAACTTATTTTTTTTCCCCATGCATTGTAGTTGTTGCCATGGTATCAGATATAAACCACTCCATGCCAGTGCATATAAAAGAATATATGTCAGTTCAGGGTGGTTAAAGGCTGTATATTCTTGTATATGCACAGCATGTTGTGGTTTGTATTTTTATTAAGAATGGAGGTGTTGAATGACGAATGGCATCTATCCGCGGCTCAAAGGCTGCCTTTTCCCATGATTCCCCCTGGGTGTTGATCTCAGACCTTAATTGGTGTAAATGTTTTTAATACTCACTCTGTTATCATTTGTGTGATTTACTGTTAAACTGAAAGTTGTGCAAAATGAATGAAATCTGTCTTGAGTGCTGCTCACCAGGCAGATATTGTTGCATTGGTTCACTGAAAGACATCCTCTCCTGGTGTGTGCACTTCATGCTCTAGGCTCAGTTTGCTTCCTTTCACTCCAACTGTATTAGGTCAGGTAGTTGTTTTTATAAGTGACATGATTAGTCACTCGATTTGTGTAATTAGCCGCTTGATGTGTGAGTGCCTGCCAGAAGTTCTGGAGGATCGCAGCTGAAGTACAGGCTTCAATCTGTGTGGTTCCTGCGATGGAAGCAAACTGGTGGCCTTACCCATGTTGTGACACATGCCTTTTTATTTTGGTCGTATAGGTCGCTGCTAGAACAGAAAGGACATGGAGACGTTTGACGAGTCCGGGGTCGCCGTGGCCATGGAAATGGGGCTGCCAATGGACATGGTCGCTGAGGAGGTGGTGACACAGGACGAGGGTGGGGCCGATTCAGATGGCCTGACTGCAGCCATGGACTGCCTGACCTCACAACCCTCTGTCGTGAGTAGCTACAGAAGTTCCATCGGGCTCATCAAACCGTAACACCAACAGGAGTGGCATTGGAGCAGGAGATGAGGATGATGATGATAATATTGTAGAAACACAGAATAATGCACTGTCTGAGCTTTATTCTGTAGCTGTGTGAAGTTGAATTCTGTGCGTGTTGCTCGAGGTCAGAGGTCAGAGGTCACGGAAGTTAGTTTTTAAGTTTGAGAGTGTGGCCATTGTATTTACTTCTGCGGGAAATCCTGGAAAGGGTCTTTTTTGCGCTTGTAATGCTATGGGGCATGCTGTCATGGACAGTGTGAAAGTTTAAGTATCAGTGGCTATAACCAGAGGAAAGAGATTTCTTTCAAGTCTTTGTGAGGTAAATTTTTGTCAATTTCTGGGGACTGCCAAAACAGGGGTGAAATCACAGTATATTGCAAGGAAACACAATTAGCCATTTGTAACGGTGATAGTGGTGGCAAAACCCCCTTCCCTCTGTCCGCTCTTCGCAGAACATCCTCAGCAAATTTGGGAGGGAGCTTGGCTACCTGGACTCGAGCGAGGATGAGGACTCGAGCGAGGACGAGGGCCCCAGCTCGCCGGCGGGCCGGCTGTACGTGTCGGGGCAGAGCGCGGCGGAGGGGGGGAGCAGCGACGTGTGGTCGGGCAGCGCGCGGGACGACTGCCTGTGCTGGGAGTGCGGCGAGCGCTTCCGCTCCCTGGACCTGCTGATGGCGCACTTCCGCATGCACGAGGCCTGCGTGCGCTGCAACGTGTGCCACGTGACCTTCCGCCGCGTGGTGTCGCTCAGCATGCACCTGGACAACGTGCACAGCAACATGGACATGTACTGCGGCCCCTGCCGCCTCCCCTTTCGCAGCAAGTGGGACCTGAACGAGCACCTGGGGAAGCACCTGGAGCCCTGCGGGCCGCCCGGCGATCCGCCCGGCGATCCGCCCTGGGCCGGTCCCCGAAAAAAGAGCAGGGTGTGCCATCAGCCGGGCGACTCTAAGGAGGAGTCGACCGCACCTGAGCCGGCGTCTGTGTCTGTACCCGTCACCCCGTCTGTACCCGTGTCTGTACCCATTATTGTGTGTGCACCTGTGTCTGTACCCTTGTCTACACCCATTACTGTGTCTGCACCTGTCTCTGTCCCCATGTCTGTCCCCATTACTGTGTCTGCACCTGTGTCTGGACGTGTTCCTGTGTCTGCACCTGTGCCTTTAGCATTACCTATGTCCGTACCTATATTTTTACCTGTGTCCGTACCTATATCTTTACCTGTCTCTGTACCTGGTCCTCGTACCGTACCTGTAGCTTCTGTACCTGGTGCTGTTTCTGTACCAGTACCTGTATCTGTAACCGGTCCTATTTCTGTACCTGTATCTGTACCTGGTGCTGTTTCGGTACCTGTACCTGTGGCGATCTCCACGAAGCCGCCGTCTTCCACCGCAAAAGGCCGGTGCCCTCCTCTGGACGAGTCGACCCTGAACGCGCTGGTGGCCAAGGACCACACGTACAACAACACCTACAAGACCGGCAACGGGGTGGCAGCCAGCTCCTACGGCCTTCGAATGCGCCACACCAAGACGCTCGCCAAGGCCTTCCCGCCGCAAAGCCTGCCGGGGAGCGCGCGCCAGAAGAAGATCCACCTCTTCCTGTTCCGCAACACGGACCGGCGGCAGGAGAAGGAGGCGACGGTAGCGGGAGGGGAAAGGGACCGACGCGTGGCGGAGGTCGCTGAGGAGAAGGACGTCAAGCCAGACGCCTCCTCCCTGATCCCCCCGCTCCCTCGCTGCCTGGCCCCTTCGGACCAGGGCGCCAAAATCAAACAGGAGCCCGCGGATCACTGCAGCCAGGAGGTGCCGTGGGAGGGGGAGCCGGTCGAGGAGGACGAGGACCTGGAGCCGTCGTGGGAGGAAGTGCACTCTGACGAATCGATGTCCCTCGAGGACTGCTCCGAGTACGATCCGGGCAGCGCCTCGGACGCCTCCACGGAGTCCATGAGCAGCGGGAACTCGAGCGGCTCCTCCTACACCCCTAACAAGCGACGAGGCAAGAGGGCGAGAAATCGGGGGGGTCCCAGGGGCAGGAAGCTGAGCCGGGCGTGGTCGGGCCAAGTGGCCGTAGCTCCTGTTCGACCGCCGCCTGCTAGCGACTCTGTGAACCCGTGCCAGAGCAGTGGGGACCGGGCGAGCCCGCAGCCCAGCACTCCGGCTGCCGTGAAGCTGAAAGTGCCGGAGCCGTCTGCCGCCGGCGGCAACCTGGCCGTGAGCCGCCCTGCCTTGAGGCCCTCGCGGATGTACGCCTGCGACCAGTGCCGCGAGGTGTTCCCCGAGCAGGTCACCTACAGGCGCCACCACTGCCTCACGAGGACCGCGGCCATCATGACGTGGAGCGCCCCCGCTCCCCTCCCAGCAGCCACCGCCACAGCCCCCGCTGCCGCCGCCGCCACCATCCAAAATCCTGCCACGGGCCCCGTCCCAGCACCCGCGGCTCAGAGAACCGTCACGGCACCTTCTGCCAGCGGCCCGGCGTCCGGCTGCGGCGGCGGGGTCATGAAGGTCACGCAGATGGCCGTCCCGTGCAGCATTCAGAACTCCGCGCTGGTGTCACCGCTGCCGGTGGCCAGCGGGCCCGTTTTCACGCTGCCGAGCATCATGCTCCCGAGCCCGACTCCCTCCATGCAGTCCGGCTCCAGGCCCCTAATGGCCACCGTGCTGTTCAACGGCAACGGTTCGGCCGGAAGGCTCACTCGCCTGGTGCTCCAGACCCAGGGGCTCACGTTCCCGACGCACACGCTGTCCCAGACTCGGCCTATAAGGCTGTCCGTTCCCTCACAGGCCAATCCCTCCACTCCCGGTCAGGCCTCTCCTTCCATGCAGCTGGCTAACCTCATGATTGGAGGCCTGATCCAGCCGCAGACGCTTGTTAAATCCCCACACCCGCCTACAGCCCCCTCCCCAGCTCCTGCCCCTGGCCCTGCCCTTACACCTGCCCCTACACCTGCCTCTGCTCCCATACCTTCCCCTGTCCTCATAACTGCACCTACCCCAACCTCTGTAGCTGGCCCTGCTCCTGTTTCTGCCCCCAGCTTCATACCTGCCTCTGCCCCCATAACAATCCCCACCGCTATTTCTGCTTCTGCCCCTATAACAATCCCAACCCCTATAACTGGACCTACCCCCATAACAATCCCTACCCCTATAACTGGGCCTACCCCCAAAACGATCCCTACCCCTATAACTGGCCCTACCCCTGTCACTGCTCCTACCCCCATAAAAATCCCTACCTCTATAACTGGCCCTACTCCCTTAACAATCCCTACCCCCAAAGCTACTCCTGCCCCCAAAACAATCCCTACCCCTATAACTAGCCTTACCCCTGTTACTGCTCCTGCCCCCATAACAATCCCTGCCCCCAATGTTGGTCCTGCCCCCATAACAATCCCTACCACCAATACTGCTCCTGCCCCCATTACTGCTTCCTTCCTCCTACCTGCCCTCACCCCCCTCCCTGCTACGTTCCCGCCCCCTGCCCCGGGACCCCTGAGTATCTTGGGCATGTTCGCCAACCGCAGCCAAGAGCTGGCGCTGCAGAAGCGCCTGGAGAAGAGCTGGCGATCCAAGGGGGTCTTCCTCTGCCGCCAGTGCGGAGCCGTCTCCCGGCAACCGTCGCTGGGCGTGCGGCACCGCTACCTGCACCGCGGCTCCCGCCGGCACCGCTGCCACTGCGGCCGGGCCTTCCTGCGCCGGCTGCACCTGCTCCGCCACCACGTGCAGCACGCCGAGGCCACCCGCTTCGTGTGCGCCCCCTGCGGGCGGACCTTCTCCGGCGCCCGCTGCCTGGCCCGGCACAAGCGCGACCAGGAGAGGAAGAGGAAGAGGAAGAAGCGGGCGAGGCCCAGGAGGGACTGTCACGCCCCCTTCTCCTGTGACTGCGGCCAGATCTTTCAGAGGCCCGCTGCCTTCCTTTGGCACAAACTAAAAAACCCCAAACAGCGGGGAGTAGGCTTAAAACAAACACAGCGCGGTTGCCCCAGGGGTAACGCTGCCAGTCAGATAAAGACCTCTCCTTTATAGCGGGAAATGCGTGTTTGTGTGCAGACCTGAACTACCATTTAACGTTATTTTTCTTTTTGGAAATAATAGAAAAGTAAATTATGTTGGATATTGCCCAGGGGAAAAAACATGAACCTTACTTTACTGTACATCAAAATATTGATGTGCCAAAAGTTAAAATAACTAGTGAATGAATACAAAAGGTTTAACGTGATGCGGTTTGAATGGACGGTTCGATCTGGTTGTTTATTTTTATCTTGATACTGTTCCACACCATGGAATCGATGGTTCTTTTTTACGGACATTTCTGAATAAAAGTGAAATTTAGTTTGGGAAAAGTGGTGTGTTCCAATGCATACAATGAGTTTCAGAGAATATTCTGTTTAATCAGTGGGCTTTAATCATTTGGAAAACATATTTACACTGAATAGATTTGAACATGTGCAAAAATAACGCTGTAAACGTCTTCGGTAATAAGATCCACTTTTTTCATGCTCTTACAATAACAGACATGAAAAGTGAACACGATCAGTAAAACAGAGACATGACCAGTTAAAAAGGGTATTATATATATTTTTTACAGTGGCCACTGTGCATATCTACAAAATGTAACATTCTTGATCGAAGTCCAGTTTGTGAAAAAAAAAAGAAATTCTGCTGATGCAATTTTTTGAAAATAGCTTACCAAATGGCGTGGCCCGAAGAAGGGCCTGATACAGGTGGACATAGTGTTGGGAAAGTATGCCAGATGTCGTAGACCATATTTCAACCGGAATATTCTGGAACACTTTAAATTGAATTGGATTGAAAGCCAAAAGAGTATCCAGTAAGGGAACGAGATAACTGAAAGCTGACCTTTGAGTCCAACCTAAATATTTTATCCATAATGGTAGGAGTATTCAAACAGGCTGTCATCTTTGATGAGTGTAAGGCTTGTACTTTATATTATTCTAGTCCCTGTCTCAGGAACCTGCAAATTTGGAGGGCTTAAGTTAAATAAGGATTTGTAAACTATGTTGCATTTTCATACTTCAGGAGCAGTACTTTAACAAGACCAGGTTAAAACCTAGTATATGGCTGGACCTAACAGTGTTTCCTCTAGGATTTTTTTCAGCAGCGGGGGAAAGTGTTTTGTTGTACCTGGGTGGTGCGCACGTGCCGCCTGCATCGGAGTGAATATCAATAGGTCATTTAAAAATATGAAATAAAATGACACGACTGCAAAACAAACATTAGAACATATTTATTATCTATTTTTTCATACATAATGCCTCTTTGACCCACTACTTACAGAGGGCACTGCATACTCAGTGGCAAAGTTTGCAGCCTGGCTGAGATCCATGGGTGGAACCTTGTCTTGTCTACCCATTTAGGGTCTCAGCCTGATAGCCTGTGCTTAGTCTTCATTTTCTCTCCTCTCTCCTGTCCTCCTCCACTCTCCTCTCCACTCATCTCTTTCTGCCCTCTCTCCTGCTTCACTCTGTTGTCCTGCTCCACTCGCCTCCACTACTCCTGCCTGTGTACTTGTCTAATAAGGTTAAATTTGAGAATGAGTAACGTTAGATAATTCTTTCACATCAAATAGTTGATCACACAACCAGTAAGAACATTAAAATATTGTAGTAGCCACCACTAACGTTACATATTTTAGACATAAGTAGAAGGCATTTCTTTCCCTTCAAAACTTCGGGGCATAGCTAAGAACTTTCCCTCTCTAGCTAAATAACGTTAGAGCGAGAGCGCATTATCGACCACCCGAGGGGCGGGACGTGTATCGACCACCTGAACCGCTAGTGTATTTACTTCGTAATTTATTAGAGAGAACTGGACATCATTACCTATTAAAATGTAAGTCCTGTAAAAATACACATAATACACTGTCTAAATGTGAAAAACCAACTTCATATATATATATACATTTAGTTATATTAATACAGCCTTATTTACTATATCAACTTTAAGACAAGCAACACGCTCGGAATTATCTCATCACGAACCTCTAAACCCAATGGCGCAGACGTAGCGTCATAATTGCAAACTGCTTTCCTAAAGGCTATTTTGCGTCCTGCGACTTGGGTTACAACAGTGAATATGTACGGATTCCTGGACGTGCCGATAGCGACCACCCTTTCTCATATTAACCTCAAATACGCAAGACAGGACACTTATACAGTATGCTAGCAAATTGATGTCAAGTTCCATTGATTTATATGGGGTGGTCGATACAGGTCCCCTTAGCAACCAAAAGCTAGCGCTGGGCCACCTCTGATTTGTTTGCTGGCACTGACAAAAATCGCGAAAGTACTGAAAAACGAACCACTGGACGATAACAAGGACATTTTTCCCTACATAACTAGGTACTGGTTGTTAGCGATATTTTGCCTATTTCATATATAGTTGCAAATCTGTTTACGTAACCTAACGTTAGATGGAACATTATTTCACAATATATTATTAATATTAATAAGAATTAGTTGGCCATGAACATCAATTGAGAATACATTGCGAATGTTTATTTAAACTGTAAAATCTGTCTAACTTAATGTTATAGTTAAATCTATCTTTTTTCTTGTTCTCCGGTAGCGTAATCCTAGCCTTGTTTGTCACTCTGCCTGAGCCGAGGAGAAAATGCTGTAGCCTACTTGCGCTGTTGTTTATTTGGGTGTCATGACACACGTGATCTGTCCAACCAATGGTGTAACTTCTTCACTCAGTCACTCACTCAGTCACTCAGTCACAGACATTCGCGTTTGTAGGGCTGGCCCCCGGGCTGTTGCGGTCCAGCCAAAAAGGAACTCCCACCGAAAGACGAATTGTCCTTTTCTGTAAAGGTGGCCCGATCAGTGTTGCATGCTTCCACAAGAGAGCGGTGTCGCTCCACAGGCAAACTGAAATGTGTTGTGAAGTGTACTTGTGGGAATGATAATTCCACATTTAAGCATTTGTGATGACCTACACGCAAGTAAGAGAGGTTAACTAATTAAGGTTAACTCGCATGTTTTCCTTGTTTTCTTCTATAGCCCAGTCAGAAGACATCTGGGTGTGAATTCCAGTCTACCTCACAGGCATTTAAACCCCTGGACCACGGAACAGCAAGAGAACTGCAAGTGCTTGCTGCATTTCTGTGGTCTTAGTAGTTTTAACCTATGGTTTGGACTCTGGCTGAGTACATGGTATTTGAACCTGTAAATAATGACTTTATTAGCTTCTCACCGCCCCAGAGTATCACAACCATTTAACAAGAGACTCTTGAGAAGGGCCTTGTCCACACTAGCATTTGGTTCACTTGCCACTTTCTCTTGGGAATCCTGGGATTGAAAGCTGGGGAAATGTTCATGGTGGACGCATCTTCCACTTGGTCAGCTTATCTTCAAAGCGGAAGCACTGGGTCACGTGCTTGAGTTCAGTTGCCTCTGACAACTAAAACAAAAGGACGTTTAATTTATAGCTACAGTCCAGGTGAAACAGCAAACTGGCAGGTGGGAGCAAGGGCAGTGGCTTCACCATTAGCATGTAATGGGGTAGGTCTGAGTAATGTCACAGTCCCGTAGGTCCCCGTGCTAATTCATGTCCTTTAATTCTGCTTTGGATGCACAATATTCAATGAATTAAATATGCGTCGCACGTCACATGCTAGTTACACACATTTTGGGTAAAGGAAGCCTTGCACTCGCACAGGTATTGTTACACACTTTGAACAAGAAGTTGCGTTCAATACAAGTGTGTCCATCACAGTATAATGGTGCAATATGCCTGTGGTTTGGGAGCAGCCCCTCAGGGAAGACACTTATTTTAATGATGTACAGAGTAATAAAGTAAAAGTGATGTGAAGTCATATAAATACTATATTCCAATGAGGCACATTTGCCAATGACAATATTGATTGATAAAACTGTTATGGATCATTGTTTTAACGGGAGAAAAATGAATGCCATAGATATTACAGCATACTCTTTTTAAAATAGATGTTTCCCAGTAATTTCTCGTCCACCTGGGAGTGTATATGAATATTTACCAGGCATTCAAAACGCAGCAAATTTGAGAGCTGAACAAAGAACAGCTTGACGATCAGTTTATTTCTTAGGCAGGAAAAGCACGCGCACAACAACACGGAGGTTCTTCTGAAGCGCGAGCGCAAATCAAATCAAAGGAAGTGACACACCAACGGTTTCTTTTTTTTTTTCAATTAACACATTGGGTGTCTCGTGTGGCCTCTGTCTGCCGCTAGCGAAGCTGGCGCTAGACGTCGCAGTGAAGTGTTTATTTCTCTCTGGGAAATCAGTCTCAGCAGGTAAGGCTGTCTGCTGCGTACCTGCTGCACATCTCGACACGGGCACCCGCCTATTTTCGCGCATCCACGGAGCTCGCGATTTTATTAAATCAATTAGAATGAATACGTAGCCTACTTTTTTAAAATGACGTTAAGTAGTTTTACTGCTTTCTTGTAATACCCAGTGCGGATAACCCAGTGCGGATATTGAGTGCGAATTATTTACATTGTTTTTTCTTCCTTTTTTTAATTTACGTTTTTGAGTTCTCGAATGCAAGAACTTGCTGAAAATGAATTAAAGGGCTGCATTTTTTTTCCTTTTGTTGGGCCTTGCATTTCCAGTCCGTGAGGTGTGCGTTGTCCTACCACAGTTCACAAATGTGTTGCGTTGTCATTCAATACACGAGAGGGCGCCATTTTGTACAAAGTACAGCGATCTACCCGTGGCCTGTATACACACTACTGCACCTACTGTCACACCTGCACCCCTGAACCTGCCCACCTGCGCACTGCTAAAGAAATGATACCTTTCCTCATCTTAAGAACACTCTGCTCTTTGGGTTGTGTCAAAACAGTTTGGGAGGGTCCTGGGGGCCATTTCACTGTGTGGTGGCGTACAGCCAGTCACGGCAGCGTCCTGGGTTTTCTGCTGTACCCTTCGAGAAGTTGTCTTCCTGTTGAGCACGCTCTGATCTCTCTCACAGGGGTGGCGTGGCCATGAACATTTTCGTTAGAAGTTGAACCTTTCACAATCGCGCACACAGTGTTACACACTGGTTTGTGCCTACGTGTCTGACGATGGTGACCTGCTGACATTCCCGTCCTCAGCATCTCTGTGTGCCCTTTCCTGCTGCCTTGTTGCAGTCACACATATTCCCATCATAACCATTGCCTGTTTTCCTCTGACCCTTTTTGTACCTACAGTCACAGGTGTAAAGAAGAATGTCAGCCACATCCAAAATGTCACGTCTGTAAACCAGTCGAGCATATATCTGGATGTCACACATTGGAATATGTGGCTGGCTTCAGGGCCAAAAATCATTTGTTACGGGTTTATGGCTCCAAGAGGAGAGTCTGACATTATTTACATTATGTTAATCTGATGTTCTACTGTATCACAAAGAAAGGAAAGTTTTGGAAAAGTATACTACATTACTGGTACGCACAGATTTTCGTATTTGTGACAATTACTAGGAGTCAATATGGTAGACAACTTGTTCCAATTTGCCTCAATCCTTCACCTCAAAAAGGTGAAAGGCATGCTGAACTTCCTTCTGTCAATGTCACTCATGTTGTGGGAACTGCTTCCCTTGCACACATCCTGCCATCTTGCAGATAACCTTTAAACAACAACAGCTTCCATGAGACGTGTGCATGAGATTTCAGACTTGAACCGAACAAAGTCCTTGACAGAGATGATTATTGCCGTATTTTTGACATGTGCGTAAATAAACCAGATATCATTCTTTGTCCATATCAAAGGGCTTTTCACTGAAAGGACAGTTCTCTCATCTCTGCAGATATGTCTCATTTATGATGCATCAGTCCATGTCTACTCAGGCCTCGGTTTTGTGTTAAAAAAGCAGGCATTGGGGAAGTTGTCTGCCTTTTATCATTAAAGAAGTCAAAGTGGTCTTTGGTTCTATAAGAAGAACCATTTTCAGGCAGAAGAATTGACAGTTTGTACGAAGATCTCGATTTCCAATCGGTTTCTGGACAGCTTTCGTGGGCAAACAGTCACCTGTTGAGGTAAACAGAAAGAAAAATAATTTATTAGTCACTGTGTGCTCTACTTCCCCATACATACAGCGTGCTGTACCTGTTCAACCACCTGATTTACAGTCATTCTAGGAACAAGGCATGTAACGCTTCGGATGTCTAGGTTTTAAGTCATGGATGATTAAGAGGGAAAGTATACAAAGAGCCATAAGCAATGGCATCCCAACAATGCAGTGAACGGAGTTTGTGTTTCAGCAGTTGCGTGTCCTTTCGCCCCATTGCACGCTGGGATAGGCTGCAGCACCCCCTACGACCCTGCTCAGGATAAGCAGGTACAGATAACGGATGGATGGTTGTGTGTCTCGTGGGGAAAGCAGGACCATTTTGGGTCGGTGTGGGTGGGGGCATTACCTTTCGTACCCGCGGTGCTGATGGACGGCCTGAGCCAGGATTTCGGAGGTGTGGTTCAGGCAGCGGCCCAGCTCGTCCAGCTTCTGCTCCATGGAGACGATGCGCTGCTCCAGCTCGTGGTACGAGCTGTTCCACTTGGCACTCAAGTCACACATGATCATCTGCATCTGAAAAGAAAAATGTGCCTTTTAGGAAGAGCAAGGCTGCCTCATTCGCCACGATTTATTGTATATATTTTTTACAATCTAGCTTTTTCCCTAGCTTTTCCTCAAAGAAAATTCAAAGGCTGGATTTTTTCCTTTTCTCCAAATTTGGAACGTCCGATGGCATCTGAAGGCCTGTCCCATTGATGCAGAGGTGCCTGTCAGTTTAAAAGGCCATGCATGTCGTGATTCATGCTGCTTTTATCCATCGGAGCCGCGCGGTCATTCCATTGGAGAAGAAAACTTTACGTTCAGCTATAGAAGCAGGCATCCAGTTCATCAGTCGCACTTTTGTTACGGGATGGCAACTTATGCCCAGCAGACCTGAAACCCCCTTGCCTGGCTGTTGCTATGACAAAGTTATACTGCAGCTCTGCCAGCTAAAGTCAGCGTAGTCATGGTCAGGATTTCATGCGAGACCATAGGATGCGCCGATGCACGGAAAACAAACGCCTTCGCAGGATGCATCGCTCAGCAAGCCTGCTTAAAATATATTTTCTCTTGCAGTGAGTCATTCTGTACAGGGATGAAAAAAGAAAACGTGTTTTGGTATTTTACCTTTAGTACTGGGTGTTTTCGACCCTAGATTGGGTTTTCTTGTTGTTTATATCCAGCAGTTAACTGAACAATCAGGAATGTTGCCTGAATGTAAAATGCACACGGAAAAGTAGAGAGGAACTGAACTGCGTATAAGCCAAGTAATACAAATAATACAAAACCTCTATTGTTTAACACGAGTCATGTTTGGAATAACAAGTCATTTGTTTGATAAGCAAATATAATTACACAAAGTTCAATTAAGTGATATTTGTTCCTAAGCTGAAAAGCTTTGCCTGCTGTTGTATGATATACAGTGCCCTCAGAAATTTTTCAACAGATCTGCAACAAAGTCAAATGAAAATATTTTTGACTGCAATTTTCCTGCTCCTGTATGATTAACTCTCCATAACATCAAAATGAAATAAAGTATTTAGATATCTAAAGATTATTTAGTATATATAATCTTTAGATATCTAAATACTATTCGCAGTACTCGCACCTTTTGTATTAACAAGAAATTGGGGTACATGTATTCCACTTTCTTGAGATCACAATAAATATCTTAGCAAGGTCCACCTATGTTGATTTTGAATCCACCAATAGCATGATTGCAGAACTCATATCCCTATCTTTGTGAGGTCTCTCAACTGAAACAGCAGATGAGACCAGCCACACCCTGATGAAGACCGAGGAACTGCCCATGGAACTTTGAGATCAAGTTGCTAGGTGGCACAAAACAGCAGAAGGCTATAAAAATATTAGCAATATTAGCATTGAAACTTCCTGAGAAAAAAAATGTGGCACATTTTTTTTTCACCTAGACATTACGAAGATCAGGCCACACTACCAACCTGAGGAACCTGACAAAAAGGGCAATTGTCAGGGAAGTGGCCCAGAGGCCGGCTACGATGCTGAGTTGCCTGAGTTCCTTGGGAAAAATGTCTAGAGATCAACAATCTCTTCAGCACATGAAAGATTTGGTCTCTTTGGTGAAATGGCTAGATGGAAGCCACTGCAGAGAAAAA
This sequence comes from Anguilla anguilla, assembly GCF_013347855.1. Lineage (NCBI taxonomy): Eukaryota > Metazoa > Chordata > Actinopteri > Anguilliformes > Anguillidae > Anguilla > Anguilla anguilla. The sequence continues at coordinate 74,665,074 of NC_049201.1, read as the reverse complement.
GCCAACATTAAGTTATCCCTGGAGTTTTCCAAAAGCCTGAATGACCCTGAGACCTTTCGGAAGAAGATACTGTTCTCCAACGAGTCTAGGGCTCCTTGGCCCGAAAGCAAAGTACAATGTTTGGCACAAGCACAGCCCATCACCAAGGTAGCACAATCCATACCATGAAGCATGGCGTGGGTTTGCGTTTCAGCAGGAGACGAGCCATCAAGTGCAAGATGGATGGAACCAGTTACAGGGGAATGCTTGAGGAGAACCCCAAGATGTCTTGGGAACCAAGTTTCGGTTCCCAAGGGATGTGCATATAGGGGGAAGATTAATGTTCCAAAAGGACAATGGCCCAAGGCACACAGCAAAAAAATACAAAGCAATGTCTTTCAAACAAGAAGGTCAGTATTCTGGAATGGCCTGTCCCAAGCCCAGACTTAAACGCCATTGAAAATATATGGTATGGCCTGAAAATGTCTGTCCACTGAAGCCCTCCATCAAGCCTGGCAGAGTTGGAGCATGTCTGCATGGAGGAACGGGCAAAAATCCCAAAATCTAAATGCGCACAGTTCACACAAACATAATCGAGAACACTCAAGAGCTGTGAATGCTGTCAAAGACCTATGTACATAGTATGGACTCCAGGCGAATGAATACCTTTGTAATTGAAAAATGTATTTTGTTCTTTAAAAAGCTGTTGGATAATTTTTTTGTGCATTATAAATGTGTTGGATTGATTGTGTTGGTGAAGGAAGGGGGGGGGGGTGTTTCAGTGCATTCAAATTTTAAGCCGTAATGGGACAGAATGTGAGGAAGGGGTAAGTACTTTCTAAAAGCACAGTGAATTGTCAGACATGGTGCAATTAATTCACGATCAAGAACAGTACGGAGACAAGATATATTCAGAAACATAATCCTTCCAACCCCTTTCCCTTCAGCTCAACACTGGACCAATAATTTTATTCACGTTCAGCGAAGGACCAGGGAAAAAAAGTGGGTGGAAACTTGTACAGGGGAGATTATTAGGTGCCAAGATTTAGACAATGCGCTTGTCATTTTGTAGCATGTCAGTTTGTAGCATGAGAATTTGCAAATGAAAATAAAGGAGTGCTCCAGAGAGGGGTAGGTGGGAGTGGAGACGCGTCAGTAAAATAAAGACGAACCCGAAGCACGGCAGGTGGTGCGCTGGCTTACTTTGGGCAGGTCCACCATTTCGCTGGCGTAGTCCCGAAGCTTCCTCTGGTTCAGCCGCAGGTGCCGAAACCTGTCGGAATGGAGGAGACGGAGACGCGTGAGCCACACCCTCGCCGAACCCCTCCCTGCCGTGCGCAAGAGCGGGAGCGCGTGGCAACGCGTGCTCTCATTAACTTTCTGGGAGGGATGCCAGCGACACGCCTAGTCATTGTGCACACCCCGAACTGCGACTGCGTTCTCCTGGGGAAGGGCATCTTCCAAATATGTAACGATTCAATGATGGCTACCAGCCATGTTATGGATTTAAAGTTGTGTGCACGTGAGGTCTATATTTCGTTTTTTTTTTTTTTTTTTAATCTAAAGCAAACCCCAAATGAGAAGGAGGAAGTAAGCATTAAAGAGGGGTGAAGGGGGCTCCAGCACAGTCTCCAGCCTACCAGAGTACCTGCAAGTCTACAAGAGTCCAGCACTGGTGCTGAAGCCAAAGAGCTAATATATAACAGTTAGCACCCGTGCTGGTGTTACGTAAGAAGTTTTTTTTGAAGTCCTTTATGATTTACAGTCAGAACAGTCAGAGTCAGGCTCTCCTGGAAAAGGTGCTGGAATAGTCTCCCCCCTGATGACTTTCCTCAGTATATTTTTAGAGGGTCCGGTAACTGCGCAACAGGAAGCCAGATCCCTCCGCCCTGATGCAGGCGAGCGGGCTGAGCGTTTCGAGAGGTCCCCGGCCGGCTGTGAGCCCTTGCTCTACTGCTCCGATTCACACGTTCACACATCTGCACTTCCTATTTTTCACAACTGTCAAGGAGTCCGTGCCAAAGGAGCATGACCTCTCCACACCCTGTCCCCATACAAAAACACTCTCTCCCTCTCTGCCCCCCCCCCCCTTTTCTCTCTCAGTGGGTTTATAATGGTACATGTATTCATTCTTATACGGTTTCCCTGCGTGAACCCCCCATTGAATTTTTCTTTTATTTAATTTTTTTTTTACAGTAGCATAATTTTATTTAATTTGTAAATAAGTAAATAAGATGCAAGAGACTACATACAAGGACATAGTGCAGTTAAATCAAACCTTTTATGCTATGGCTTGCTTTACGAATGGGGGACTAGCTAGGAGTAGAACCATAGACGAGTTAGGATAAAGAGAAAATAAAAAACAGGACAGGACTAAGACACTGGCAGTGTTGTTCCGACTGTAACAGCAGGCTTGCGGATGGGCACTCTGCCTCTTTGATCTCAGTAACATCCTTTAGAGCAGGGGTCCCCTGTCCTAGTTCTGGAGAGCCATAGGGTCTGCTGGTTTTCGTTTTTTTTTTACCGGAAAAATTTGCAACCAATTTAGACCCAAGGAACCAGTCGGTGGGGCAACTGGGTAACCAGCTGCTCTGAATGACCAGTTTAGTTCTAAGTAACAACAAAAGCTAGCACACCCAGAGGCTCCCCGTAAGTATTCTCTGAGTCTACCTAGTGTCTGTGCTTGGGACCAGTACATTTAACGCCTGTGCTAGTGTTTCATTTGATTGGTGTGAGAGTCCTTAGAA